>NC_090056.1:21442632-21462632 GCF_038355195.1 Osmerus mordax | reverse complement strand
TTACAACACCTGAGGGCCACACGGGACACTGTTACAACACCTGAGGGCCACACGGGACACTGTTACAACACCTGAGGGCCACACGGGACACTGTTACAACACCTGAGGGCCACACGGGACACTGTTACAACACCTGAGGGCCACACGGGACACTGTTACAACACCTGAGGGCCACACGGGACACTGTTACAACACCTGAGGGCCACACGGGACACTGTTACACAGGTATAACACCCTCTAGGACTGTTCCATGTCTCCAGGGAGGTGATATGAGGTGAGCAGCTCACCTCCTGGACAGCCGGCTGCTGGAACAGCGGGATCAGGGGGTTGGTCCGGGGGATGTCAATGTGGATCTGAGGAGTAAGAGGTCAGAGATAGTGGGAGTTCACATGGCAGGGGCTGCAAATACCTGTCTGTGTGTCTACATGTCTGTCTGTGTCTACCTGTCTGTCTGTGTCTACCTGTCTGGCTGTGTCTACCTGTGACACTGTCTGTCTGTGTCTAGCTGTCTGTCTGTGTCTAGCTGTCTGTCTGTGTCTACCTGTCTGTCTGTGTCTACCTGTCTGTCTGTGTCTACCTGTCTGTCTGTGTCTGCCTGTCTGTCTGTGTCTGCCTGTGTCTGCCTGTCTGTCTGTGTCTGCCGGTCTGTCTGTGTCTGCCGGTCTGTCTGTGTCTGCCTGTCTGTCTGTGTCTACCTGTCTGTCTGTGTCTACCTGTCTGTCTGTGTCTGCCTGTCTGTCTGTGTCTGCCTGTGTCTGCCTGTCTGTCTGTGTCTGCCGGTCTGTCTGTGTCTGCCGGTCTGTCTGTGTCTGCCTGTCTGTCTGTGTCTGCCTGTCTGTCTGTGTCTGCCGGTCTGTCTGTGTCTGCCGGTCTGTCTGTGTCTGCCTGTCTGTCTGTGTCTACCTGTCTGTCTGTGTCTACCTGTCTGTCTGTGTCTGCCTGTCTGTCTGTGTCTGCCTGTGTCTGCCTGTCTGTCTGTGTCTGCCTGTCTGTCTGTGTCTGCCGGTCTGTCTGTGTCTGCCTGTCTGTCTGTGTCTGCCTGTCTGTCTGTGTCTACCTGTCTGTATGTGTCTACCTGTCTGTATGTGTCTCTGTAGTTGTCATCGGTGCGGGAGTGGTAGTACTGCTCGATGAAGCCAAAGTACTCGTCTCTCTTCCTCCTGAGAACCAGCTCTCTGCGCTCCATGTTGGCTGGGAGGTAACCCTGCACACACACACACATACGTGCACACCTTCAGGTTACACCGACAAATCAGACTCAGAATATGAATGATTGGTTGTGTGAGTGTGTTGTGCTCATGTGACTCACGGAGAGCAGCCGCCAGGTGATTGGCCGTACCTCTCGGGGAATCCCTGCCCAGCTGTGTTTCCTGAGCTCCTCTGTCACCAGAGCAGAGAGCTGTTACACACACACACACACACACACAACACACTACATACACATGCAAGGAAGTGTTACAAACGCTCACCCAGGTCTGTGTTGGGACTGGCCAGCAGCTGTTTGAATTTGTCCAATCGGCTCTTCTCCCGCACGGTCATGGGCGGAGCCCCGGAGGCGTTCTGGTCAGATATGCGTGCGACGAGCGGCACGATGGGCCGGACAGGAAGTGACTGCTGCTTCTGCAGCGGTGAGCGCACTGCATGATGGGAAGACCAGAACAAAAAAGTGGTTAAAAGAGTATAAAACACCCATACCTAGAGATACCTACACCTGGAGACTGGTCTACACACCTGTACCTGTAGATATGACTGTTCTACACACCTGTACCTGTAGATATGACTGATATACACACCTGTACCTGTAGATATGACTGACATACACACCTGTACCTGTAGATATGACTGTTCTACACACCTGTACCTGTAGATATGACTGACAAACACACCTGTACCTGTAGATATGACTGGTCTACACACCTGTACCTGTAGATATGACTGGTCTACACACCTGTACCTGCATATATGACTGGTCTACACACCTGTACCTGTAGATATGACTGGTCTATGATATCTCCAATACTGTCTTACCTGCAGAGACGTTCAGGTGAGCCTCACTGTTGGACTTCACCACCCTTCCGTTCACTGGTACCTCCTCCTCCTCCTGCTGGGGGGGGTCCTCAGGCCCTTGATGATCCTGAACGGGGGGGGGCAGCCTGTCCCCCGGCCCCGCCTCAGGGGGCTCGTGATGGGGAGGGGGAGGGAAGGGGGGCTAGGAAAAGGTAGAGGTCAGTTCAGGAATCGAGAGGAAAATGGAATCTAACTCAATTTGAGAATTTCATACATGAGACCGTGAAGGGAGAAGATTTTAGAAGGAGGAGTGGAGTGAGAGGATGGTAGGAGAGGAGGAGGAGAGAGACCTACCTGGGTGTGTGAAGCAGAGGAGAGACCTACCTGGGTGTGTGAAGCAGAGGAGAGACCTACCTGGGTGTGTGAAGCAGAGGAGAGGGGAGACCTACCTGGGTGTGTGAAGATGAGGGGAGGCCGGTGGGGAGAGAGGAAGGGTGGACAGCGGCACCCAAGAAGTCTTCGTCCTCCTCATCCTCAATGTCCCAGGCATCGTTAGTGCTGCGGGCAAACTCATGGAAGCTGGAAGCTTTCTTAGTCTTCAGATGGTTCACCTTGGGAGTGTCTTTAGGAAACCTGGATGAGGGAGAGACCAGGGAGAGACCAGTGAAAGACCAGGTAGGGAGGAAGAGACCAAGGGTAGATCAGGGAGAGACCAGAGAGAGACCAGGGAAAGACCAGGGAGAGACCAGGAAGAGAGGAAAAGACCAAGGGTAGATCAGGGGGAGACCAGGGAGAGACCAGGGACAGAGGGAGAGAAGGAGAGACAGTGGAAAGACCAGAGAGAGAGTACAGAGAGAGGGAGAGACCAGGGAGAGACCAGGAGAGAAACCAAGGAGAGACCAGAGAGAGGGAGAGACCAGGAACGAACAGGGAGAGACCAAGAGAGAAATCAGGGAGAGACCAAGAAGAAAGCAAGGAGAAACCAGTATGTGTGTTTGTAAGAAAGAGAGAGAGAGAGAAGAGGGAGAGGAAAAGCAAGAATGACAGCGAGAGACAGTCAGTCAGTCTTTGATAGTTAACAACATTTTACACAGAGGTGGGGCTTCAAGCAGAAGTGGGGCTTTTTACAGGGAGCAGGGGCTTCATACAGGGAGGCGGGGCTTCATACAGGGAGGAGGGGCTTCATACAGGGAGGAGGGGCTTCATACAGGGAGCAGGGGCTTTTTACAGGGAGCAGGGGCTTCATACAGGGAGGCGGGGCTTCATACAGGGAGGCGGGGCTTCATACAGGGAGCAGGGGCTTCATACAGGGAGCAGGGGCTTCATACAGAGAGGCGGGGCTTCATACAGAGAGGCGGGGCTTCATACAGGGAGGCGGGGCTTCATTTACATTTACATTTACATTTAGTCATTTAGCAGACGCTCTTATCCAGAGCGACTTACAGTAAGTACAGGGACATTCCCCCGAGGCAAGTAGGGTGAAGTGCCTTGCCCAAGGACACAACGTCAGTTGGCATGACCGGGAATCGAACTGGCAACCTTCGGATTACTAGCCCGACTCCCTCACCGCTCAGCCACCTGACTCCCTGCTTCATACAGGGAGCAGGGGCTTCATACAGGGAGGCGGGGCTTCATACAGGGAGGCGGGGCTTCATACAGGGAGGCGGGGCTTCATACAGGGAGCAGGGGCTTTTTACAGGGAGCAGGGGCTTCATACAGGGAGGCGGGGCTTCGTACAGGGAGGCGGGGCTTCATACAGGAAGCAGGGGCTTCATACAGGGAGGCGGGGCTTCATACAGGGAGCAGGGGCTTCATACAGGGAGGCGGGGCTTCATACAGGGAGGCGGGGCTTCATACAGGGAGCAGGGGCTTTTTACAGGGAGCAGGGGCTTCATACAGGGAGGAGGGGCTTCATACAGAGAGGCGGGGCTTCGAACAGGGAGGCGGGGCTTCATACAGGGAGCAGGGGCTTCATACAGGGAGCAGGGGCTTTTTACAGGGAGCAGGGGCTTCATACAGGGAGCAGGGGCTTCATACAGGGAGGAGGGGCTTCATACAGAGAGGCGGGGCTTCATACAGGGAGCAGGGGCTTCATACAGAGAGGCGGGGCTTCATACAGGGAGGCGGGGCTTCATACAGGGAGGGTTGGGTATCGTTTGCGTTTTTACGATAACAGTGCCAAATTTATACTTTTAAAACGGTTCCGGTGCCTAAACGATGCCTGAACCGACACAAAAGAAGGAGCCACAAAACAACGGTGGATGACATTAAAGATGCTTAATTCTTTTGACATGTTCTTCGACTTTCCGTGTTGTTGTTCTGACTTGCATTCACGTGAATTTTTCTGATACATTTTCAGATTATTGCACCACATGAATGCAGTATAATTTTACTAGCGATCATGTGCGCTGATGACGATTCTTACGTCCGTTTCGGAGAACCAGAGGGCAAATATTTTTGACAGCTCAGGCTTTTAGCCTAAGTGGCTATAAGTACATACTGGTTATATTAGTACCGGTGCGATATTGGCACCGAGTTACGCTACCCAACCCTACATACAGGGAGCAGGGGCTTCATACAGGGAGGCGAGGCTAACTCACGTGCGGCGTAGCCGCGGGTCTAGTGGGGGGTGCTGGGCACCGTAGACCGGCTGCAAACTGCAGAGGACAGAGACAACAGGAGTGGGCTAGGACTAGACCTGGGATAGGAGTAGAGAGCTGGCTAGCTTTAGACCAGGGGGGTATTCGTCGTAGCTCGCTAAGCAGTTTAGCGAGCTCATTTTCAGGCTAAGATAAAAAACGCCCCTCTTTTTGGTTCGTGGAAGCAACTTTCGATAAATCACCATAGTAACATATCAATTAGCACTAACCTGTTCCAGAGCAGGCTAACGTAAGTGTAGCTGGATAAACTTGCCACACCCCCGGAAAATAACATGGCAGCTCCCTTTTTGAGAGACCCAGTTGACCAAGGAGCTATATTTTAGTTCGATTAGCTTTCCATACCAATAGAGTTCTTCGCGATTGCCAAGATCCTTTATTTCACACGGATGAGTTCTTGTTTGAGCGATATTGATTCAGCCGACAAGGACTCATTTGACCTTCTCGGGCCGTACATTGCAAATATCACACGCCGCAGCAAGCTTTATGCTTTATTATGAGGTTATGCTGCTGTATGTGAATATGTAACGCTATGTTTTACGAAATGTCTTGTCTTATCTGTTGTGCCTGTGCTTTTTATATGTTTCACTGTGGGAGAGTGGGAAACGTCATATCGATTCCTTTTTATGTCTTGACATGTGAAGAAATTGACAATAAAGCTACTTGAAACTTTAACTGTTCTTCAGACTGCATAGCCTTGAGGTTTTTTGCGTCAGGTAGGCTATAGGCTACATTTTTATACAGTATAGGCGATGCAGAAAACATTGGCAAAGCCGCAGCATGCGTTGCTGTAAGAAAAGTGTACTTGGCGCTTAACCAGCTGATGAATCAATTCATCATATTCCCTGGCCATGTACCAGTCAATGAAATCAAAGAGGGATTTACACATAGGCCTACATGCACATATATAGTAGGCCTACATGATATAAGCGCAGTATATCCTCATAATTGTCTATGAATTCGTATCAATTAGATACTCTTTGGCCTTGTTTTTATCTAGCCTACTTATTCTGAAAGAGTTGAGATCATTATTTTCGCTAGCAAGATCTCATTCGATTATTAATTTCCATTAAGCCTATACCAGCAGGCACATTTACAGAAATGTGATCTGATTGATTGGGGTAATGAGGCACTTAAGATGAGCCTATACATTTCCCCCAAACTTTCGCATTTAGCTTATTGGCAATTTTTTGCCAAGCTGCTTGTCTTGCTCTGGCAGCGGTGGCGGTGTTTGACTTAGCCATGATAATATATGCTTATTGTCTTATAGAGACTCATTATAATAGTTTGCTCGGATGGCGAGAATAGCCTATCACCGCTCTCTCTTTCGTATTTTCCGCCATCATACCGTTAGAAAATCACGGTTTTGGTGATCGACCTTTCCTGCCTTTTGAAGTAGGACGTGCACGTGCAATTTCCCTGATAAGTTTAGCCTGATTGAAATTAACCACATGATTTGGATGCGGATCAGCCGTTGACGAACCGATATTTGCCATTCTCACTCATCTCGCTAATGTTAACGGGCTAAAGGGACAATTGATTAACTTAGCTTCAACCCTTACGACGAACGGGGCCCAGGCCTAGTCCTAGCCCCAAATTATTTTTTATTTTTTTCACCTTCCAGGGGGGGGCGGGGCGCCCCCCTAATATAATGGTAGGGGAAACACTGTGAGACATCCTGAAGCTAGCTAGCTAGCTGATGTAGGCTACAATAACAGTACAGCAGGAGGAGCCATTCAGTGATCTGACGTAGACGGGTCAAAATGACGTACAGTTAGGTCCATAAGTATTTGGACATTGACACAATTTTCATCATTTTGGCTCTGTATACCACCACAATGGATTTGAAATGAAACAATCAAAATGTGCTTTAAGTGCAGACTTTCAGCTTTAATTTCAGGGTATTTACATCCAAATCAGGTGAACCTTGCGCCATGCATCGTTTTTTTATTAACATCTCTGTACGAATACAGAGATGTGTCGTACAACACCGGGTAAGCAGCTACACAAGCAATTATTTTCTCCTCCATTCTGAAACTGAGAGCTAGAAATGTTTACCATGGTTGCTACGTTACGAGAAACAGGAAAACAATCCGATTGGCCATCGCTAGTGAAAATCGCTCCTCATTTGCATCAAGTTGAGAAAATCTCAACTCGAATCGCTTGAATCGCGTCGCTACCCACAATGCACCACGCAAGCGATTCGCCTGGCTCCATTGAAAATGAATGGAAAACATCGCGTTGCCCCCATCGCGTCGCTGCAGTGGACAAGCACCGTAAACGCACCGTAACAGTGTTTCCCACACAGACTAAATTGTGTCGGTGCGCCACAGAATCCACACTGGCCGTCACATATGCGTTTCGTTATTATTTTAAAAATTTTGTTTACGCTATCTAAAACACGCAGCGTATTCGTTCAGCTGCATTTCCTTTCCCTGCTCTCCCTCCATCTCTCTGTCACTCACGCGTCTCTCTCACATACACACACAGTCACAACGTCAGCACACGTTAGCAACGACGCATAGATACGCCGTTCTAGACAGACAGCGATATCAGCGAGCCCTCAGCATTAGTACTATAGCTAAAAGTCTAGGAAAGTTGAGGTTACTTTTCGCTAGGTACCTATGAACATGTCTTAATCTGCTAGACAAGTGGGTTCCTCTTCGTTCTTTTGGTGAGCAATCTCACGTGCCCTACTTACCGGCGTAATGGAGCCGACCAGCTAAATAGTTATTTAGCACTAGCGTTGCTACCTGCATACAGTATACCTACAGCTGGCAGCTTTGTTTTTCTCCTCGATTCAGACCTAGCCCGGTAAATTGTAGAGCTAGCCAACTACTACACTTCACTTCTGTAGTAGTGCAGTAACTACTACACCCCACAATTTCCCCAGAAATATTTTCAGGCTTCAACCAGTGCTGCTCAAGCAGAAAGACAGGGCCAGGGAGAGAAAGAGATATATTCGTTAGGCATTGAAGAAAGAGTAGGAGGAGGACAGCATCCAACATGCTGCTGTGAGAGAGCCAGCTGAAGCAACAGGTGAGGTGGACAAACAGGTAAGAAAGCAGGTCTCAGGATAACTAATTTCTATTCTTCTGTTTCTGGCAGATAGGACATGAATGCGGTGTGAATTTTGTATAGGGTGTTAAATGTGTGTATTTTGGGTTGGGCGTGTGATTAATTTTTGATTAATATTATTTAATATAATAAAGGTCTGTGTAACGAATTATTAACGAAGGAATCAAGGCTGTAGCCATGGAGTCAACATTGGGGGGGACGAATTACATTTTTTATGATAATTTCGGAAAGCGTACGTGGTTACCTGTCGTAGCGTAGGACATATATATATATATTTTTTATATTTTTATATCAATATATTGGGGGGGACATTTTGACCAGATTTGAATATTGGGGGGGGGGGGGGGGGGGGGGGGGGGATATATATTATGATTACGGCCTTGGAAGGAATTATTTTGAACCCCCCCCCCCGACTGACCCCCTAACCCCTCCTAACACTGACTAGTGTCTGAGATCTAAATTTTGGGGCGTGACAAAGGTACAGCTTTTTTTAAACCGGCCATTTTACAGCAAAGATTTTTAATTGTGAGATTTGCATAGGAAAGAGGTGTCAATAGACTTTGAGGTTCACTGTTTGTCCATTTTACCCACTGAACTGTCGTTATTCAACTTTGACAAGGTAAACTCGGTTTTGCAGTCAATGACCCCTTTAATGCAACTTCATACTTGAAGGCAGCTGTTCGCTTCCTTGAACGAACTACTGTAATCAACACTGCCCGTTTAAACACTTAGTTTCCCCCAGACAAATTAGTGAATAAACTTTTGTTGGATCTGAAAGAATGATTTTGTAGTATTTGTTCAATACAAATACTACACATTGAGCCGTGTCAACAAATAGCGTCATTCTCAGACAGACCAGAGACATAGCCGCCATCCAGACGGACACAGGAGTCAACACGACAGGTGGAGGTGTTTATACAACACACAGGAGTGCTGTGACACTGTCACTCCAAACGCCTGCCATTAAATAATGTTACACATAAGTTTTATCCGTCTATTAGGCCGTTAGAATACTACAATAAGTAACAATATCGCATGCTATTTTTATTATGTTATAAAATATACACTCCTAATCTTAGTGTCTTCAGCAAATAGGCTATATTTTCAAGAACATAAATAACTAAAACCATACCTGCCGGGAACCTTGGCGTTTCTCCTCCAAAAATTAATTCGGTTTTCGGTGGCCATAGCCTGCTCGATGCAAATCCCCTTAGACAGACGCCGCGACCAGCTCCACACTTAAACAAAACATTGGCGAACGTGTACTATACACGAAGTCGATCATGTAAATGGACCAGACTATCTTCTGTCGTAATCAACAAACTTTCGACGTGAGTAGAGAATGTTATTTCTCTATCCACTATGATAAGGTACGGATCAGTGCGATGGAAGCCGCCATCTTGGAGTAGATTATTACCGCCTTGCGATTGGCGGAGAGGTCTAACAGGTGCACAGGAACTCAGTGTATGGGGATGGATGGAAGGGGGCGGGAATGGAGAGCGGTAGACCCCAACAAGTCCGGTAGTGAAACATATCTTACCGTTGAGATAAGAAACTGAAAAAAATAATCGTTAAAGTAGGCTACGTTTGGACGCTGTATTGCTTCGCTTTGTCTACTGTGCTTCGCTCCTTGGTCAAGTACAACATGAACAGACTATATCTTGAGGGTAGCTATACCGGAGTTAAGAGTTGGCTAAAGCTGTAAAACAGACACTAAGTATTTAGTTAGAAAGACCGCAATAACCTGATATACACATGTGCCCATGTCAGCAAAGAAGTGTGCGATTAATCAACAGACTCATTTTGATGACTAAAGAAGTTTCCAGCGCAGTTTTATTTTATTTCCACCAGATGGCGACATAACGCGGGGGGGGGGGACTCTGCCGCCAGTTCCACCACTGTGTAAACTAATTGTTTATTGACTAAACTAACTTTCACAGGGGTCTGTATTTCGGTTTATAGACAACCTGATTCTGTACTAGTGGAAAAGTTATTGTTCCCAAAATGGAAACGATAACTAAAATCCTTAATGCATGAGTATGAGAAAGATCTAGAGCAGATCGCGGATTCTCTGGGAACCTCATTACACTTTTACAAATGGAAATGTATGTAAATATATAATGCAGATATGAATAAGGAGGGCCGTCCTCTCCGTGTACACCGGAGCCCAGGTGGAGTGTGTGTGTGTGTTTGGTTAGGAAAATCACAGCTGCCCTCCAACCGATCCTGTCTGAACCATCTTCACGACAACAACGCAGGTAATAAGCTACTTTTAAATACTTTGCATTTTCATACTCTTTAACACTCTTAAATAATCGTAAATAATCCTATACAGGCTACTACTCTGTGTGCAAAATTTATTTTCCTTAATTCTCATTCAGAGCGATTTACAGGAAGTACAGGGACATTTCCCCGAGGAAAGTAGGGTGATGGGCCTTGCCCAAGGACACAACGTCATTTTTCACGGCCAGGAATCAAACCGGCAACCTTCTGATTAATAGCTCGATTCCCTTACCGCTCAGCCATCTGACCACCTAATAAAGGAGTTGCTATTTCAGGACAAAGTGTAGCGTATCAGATTAGTTACGCGATGATCAGGCTATAGCTCAGTGATATTTGCAGATGAAGAGGTCTCATTTTCAAATGCCCCCGTGTTCTTTGGATGAAAGTGTGTGTATGCTTAATAAATACGTTATTATTATTAGTAGTAGAAGTATATATTTTGTACCTGTAACTTACCTGTATCCTTTTGAATTTTTTTAGAGGAGAGGGGAGAGGAGAACAGAGAAGCCTAAAACAGAGTAAAGCAGAGCAGAATACAGTGGAGTACAGTAGAGTACTCCAAATACTTATCAATGATGCAAACCTTTTTTGTTTTTGTTGTAAACTTTGTTGCAAATATTTTTCTTGTTGCCTTCTACCTTGCTCCATGGCAGCTCCATGTAGACTAGCATGTACGTTATCCTTCTTATCCTCCTGTTGTGTTCTGTGTAGTCTAGCTGTTCTCATGTGTCTCCACCAGGTGGAAGTGTATCAGAGAGGGTAGGGTGTAGCTATTCTCATGTGTGTACACCAGGGGGCAGTGTACCATATCTGGTGTAGCTGCATGTCTCTGTAGGTGACAGCAGACTGCTGTGGTCTGCTGTTACTGATGTTCTCTACCAATGTCTTTATATTTATGTGTGTACACGTGTATATGCATGTGTCAACGTGGGCTGTGTGTGTGTATATGGATTTGTGTGTGTGTGAGACATCATGACCCAGGTCAGTGTTGATACCAACCTCCCTGCTCTCACACACAGAGGGGGGAGGGAGGTGGAGGGGGGTGCAGGGGGAGAAGGGAGGTGGAGGGGGGTGCAGGGGGGGACTGATGGGGTGGTGATGATATTGGAAATGTAGATGGAGTTTTGTTAGAATTGGATTGCACGCTTTGATGCAGAGACAGATTGTAAACTGTGATTTTATTAAATCCTTCATTAGGATTCATCAGTGAGATTGGATCAGAGAAAGGTCACACTGCAGATGTGTTCCTCCCTCCACCCCTCCATCCCTCCACCCCTTCATCTCTCCATCCCTCCACCCCTCCACCCGTCCACCCCTCCACTTCCCCATCCTTTCACCCCTCCATTCCTCTTTCCCTCTACTCCATCCCTCCATCTCTGTCCAACCTTCCCGCCCTCTCTCCCTCCACCCCTATATCACTTCAACCCTCTCCTTCTCTCCCTCCATCAGTGTAGAACACTTTCCTGCACCGAAACAAATTTACTGTGAAAATAGAAATGATCATCACAGTGCTGGTGTAGAAACACAAGGTTAAAGTGACATTACCCCCCTACCCCCCCTCATCCCCCCTACCTTACCCAGTTCCCCCTTACCCCCTGGCAGCCCCATCTCTCCCTGCCCACTTATCCCCCTTCCCTTTGCTCCCCACCACCAACCACTCTCCCCCTACCCCACCTAACCCCCCTGTCTCCCCCGTCTCCACCCCCTGTCTCCCCCCAGCCTGGCGCCGTGCAGATGGCCACAGATCATCTCAATTCTGCTGCTGGGAGGATGCTTCCTTCATACTGGGCAGACACTGCCAGGTAGGGGGGTGGTGATGGAGGAGAGGAGAGAGGGAGGAATGAAGAGAGGGAGTAGAGGAGAGGAGAGAGGGAGGAACGAAGAGAGGGAGTAGAGGAGAGGAGAGAGGGAGGAAAGAAGAGAGGGAGGAGAGAGGGAGGAGAGGAGAGAGTAGAGAGGGAGGAAAGAGGGAAGAAAGAAGAGAGGGAGGGAGGGAGCAGGAGAGAGGGAGGAGAGGGACGGAGCAGGAGAGAGGGAGGAGGAGAGAGGGAGGAGAAGAAGAGAGGTAGGAGTGATTTGCTGTACATGGACGTTAGTGGGAGTTGGATCTGAAATTGAGAGGAAAATTGTCTGACCATATGTCAAGTTCTACAATAGATACTGTGTTATGTAGCGCGTATACTTAGGATGTGTACTGTGTCCTTTTGTGTGTGTGTGCATATGTGTGTGTGTCTGTGCCCATGTGTGTCTGTGCCTGTGTGTGTCTGTGCCCATGTGTGTCTGTGCCCGTGTGTGTCTGTGCCCATGTGTGTCTGTGCCCATGTGTGTCTGTGCCCGTGTGTGTCTGTGCCCATGTGTGTCTGTGCCAGTGTGTGTCTGTGCCAGTGTGTGTCTGTGCCCGTGTGTGTCTGTGCCAGTGTATGTCTGTGCCCGTGTGTGTCTGTGCCCGTGTGTGTCTGTGCCTGTGTGTGTCTGTGCCCGTGTGTGTCTGTGCCCGTGTGTGTCTGTGCCAGTGTGTGTCTGTGCCTGTGTGTGCCTGTGCCCGTGTGTGTCTGTGCCCATGTGTGTCTGTGCCTGTGTGTGTCTGTGCCCGTGTGTGCCTGTGCCCATGTGTGTCTGTGCCAGTGTGTGTGTCTGTGCCCGTGTGTGTCTGTGCCCGTGTGTGTCTGTCCCAAAATTTGGGTTGCCATTTCTGGCAGATATAACAATATGAGTCTAACGTGATGTTTATATTACATAAAGCTCCCAAAATTCCCACTGAAATTAATGCTAAAAATCTTGCACGCTCGCTACGCTCTCTCTGTCTGTCTGTCTCTCTCTTACGTACCCTCTAGCCAGCCAGTCAGCCAGCCTCCCTGCAAGGTGTGTGTGTGTGTGGAGGGTGTGTGTGTGTGTGTGTGTGTGGAGGGTGTGTGTGGAGGGTGTGTGTGTGTGTGTGTGTGTGTGGAGGGTGTGTGTGTGTGGAGGGTGTGTGTGTGGAGGGTATGTGTGTGTGGAGGGTGTGTGTGGGGGTGTGTATGTGTGTGTGGAGGGTGTGTGTGTGGAGGGTGTGTGTCCCAGTGACCTGCATCTGACTCCTGTTCAGTTGTACTGCTTTCAGGAATCCAATGCAGCATGTACACACACACACACACACACACACACACATATATACACCTTCTCTCTCTCTCTCTCTCTCTCTCTCTCTCTCCTCTCTCGTCTCTCTCTCTCTCTCTCTCTCTCTCTCTCTCTCTCTCTCTCTTTCTCTCTCTCTCTCTCTCTCACACACACACATAAATACAAGCACACACAATCACTCTCTCTCTCACACACACACATACACACAAGCACACACCAATCTCTCTCTCTCTCTCCTTCACACACACACAGAGTGCTGAGGGAGGATGTGACATATCTGTGTTTGTGTTTAATAAGTGGAATGACTTTCTCCAGTGTGTATACATTGGGAGTGTGTGTGTGTGTGTGTGAATGTGTCTGTGTGATTGTGTCTGTCTGTGTGTGTGTGTGAGTGTGTGTGTGGTGTGTGAGTCTGTGTGTCTGCTAGCCCTCTTCCGCCCCACTGAATGTTTGAAAGACGCCTCCTTTATCACCCTAAAGGCAGTTTGGAGACACACACTCTCTTTCTCTCTCTTTCACACACACACATACACATACATTCTCTCTCTCAAAATCAGACAGACAGACTGACAGACAAGCAGGCAGACAGACAAGCAGGCCAAAGACAGACAGGCAGAGAGGCATGACAGACAGACAGAAAGAAAGGCAGGCAGGCAGGCAGGCAGATGGGTGTCTGCACCCTCTCTGGATCACTGGCTTCTAGAGGAGGGGATCTCTGACCTGGGGGTCCTTCACCTCTCTCTCTGGGGTCCTCCACCTCTCTCTCTGGGGTCCTCCACCTCTCTCTCTGGGGTCCTCTACCTCTCTCTCTCTGGGGTCCTCCACCTCTCTGGGGTCCTCTACCTCTCTCTCTCTGGGGTCCTCTACCTCTCTCTCTGGGGTCCTCCACCTCTCTCTCTGGGGTCCTCTATCTCTCTCTCTCTGGGGTCCTCTACCTCTCTCTCTGGGGTCCTCTACCTCTCTCTCTCTGGGGTCCTCTACCTCTCTCTCTCTGGGGTCCTCTACCTCTCTCTCTCTGGGGTCCTCTACCTCTCTCTCTGGGGTCCCTCCACCTCTCTCTCTGGGGTCCTCCACCTCTCTCTCTGGGGTCCTCTACCTCTCTCTCTGGGGTCCTCTACCTCTCTCTCTCTGGGGTCCTCTACCTCTCTCTCTCTGGGGTCCTCTACCTCTCTCTCTCTGGGGTCCTCCACCTCTCTCTCTCTGGGGGTCCTCTACCTCTCTCTCTCTGGGGTCCTCTACCTCTCTCTCTCTGGGTCCTCTACCTCTCTCTCTCTGGGTTGGAGTTCCCTTGTGTTCTCTGAATGTCTATGTTGGTTACAGGAGCTGATCTGTGAAGCCCTCTGTGGCACTGATTGTATTAAAGTGATTTTATTTTATTGACAAATACATTTGAATAGCAAATAGCTGTCAGACAGGCAGGCAGGCAGGCACGTACACAAACACACATACACAAACATACACACACACACACCACCATGGACAAGGAGTTCACTGTGACCCACATTTAGCAGACAGATTGCCCCCCCCCTCCATGTGCCCCCCCCCTCCATGTGCCCCCCCACTCCCCCTGTGTGCCCCCCCCCTCTCCATGTGCCCCCCCCTCCATGTGCCCCCCCCCCGTCCATGTGCCCCCCTCTCCATGTGCCCCCCCCTCTCCATGTGCCCCCCCTCCATGTGCCCCCCACCTCTCCATGTGCCCCCCCCTCTCCATCTGCCCCCCCTCCATGTGCCCCCCCCTCTCCATGTGCCCTCCCTCCATGTGCCCCCCCCTCTCCATGTGCCCCCTCTCCATGTGCCCCCCTTCCATGTGACCCCCCTCTCCATGTGCCCCCCCCTCCATGTGCCCCCCCCCTCTCCATGTGCCCCCCCCTCTCCATGTGCCCCCCCTCCATGTGCCCCCCCTCTCCATGTGCCCCCTCTCCATTTTCCCCCCCCCCCCTGTGTCCACAGCTAAAGGCCCACAACTAAATATAGAAATACATCAATAAAATAAACTACACCAGAGTAGAGATTTGATAAACTAGACCAGAATAGAGATAATAATAGACAGTTCCTCAGTCCAGATGCTATAAATTAGGAAAATAAGATGCCATAAATTAAGGTCATAATATGCTTTAAAGTAAGGTAATAAGATGGCATAAAGGAAGATAATAAGATAGTGTAAAGTAAGATAATAAGATGATGTAAAGACAGATAATAAGATTCTATAAAGGAAGATTAAAGATCCCATACAAAAGGAGCAGGTGCTCATTAGTGCGTCTCTCCAGAGTTCATGAGAAGAACCCTCCCCTGATAGAGAGACAAGGCTCCCTTCTCCTCCTCCTCTCTCCTCTTTCTCTCTCCTCCTCCTGTGCCTCTCCTTTCTTCCTCCAGCCTGGCTGTGTGGGGGGGGGGGGGGTGGTCTGTGTAGTTAGCTGTTGGGGTGAGGGGGGTGTCCAGGTGACGGGAGCTGTGTGTGTGTGTGTGTGTGTGTGTGGGGGACCTTCTTCCTGAATCAGAGTGAGCAGTCTTGTTTGTGGTCCAGACAGGCCCAACCTCTCCCCCACCCGTGTCGCCTCACCATTCACTAGGAGAGGAAGTTATCTTTTGTGTTTGACTTTGAGTGCCTGTGTTGTGGTCTGTGGTGGTGGTGGGGGGGGGGGGGGTGTCAACAGGCATAATGGCTTGCTTGTGGTACAGTTGCCTGGGTTGTGGTGGGAAGGGTGAGAAGGAAGGAGGGGGGGAATCCAACCGACACCCCTCCTCTTTCCTCCTCTCCTCCTCTCTCCTCCACTCCTCTCATCTCTCCTCCACTCCTCTCTCCTCTCCTCCTCCCCTCCTCTCTCTTCCTCTCTCCTCCTCTCCTCTCCTCTCACCTCTCTCTCTTCCTCTCTCCTCCACTCCTCTCTTCCTCTCCTCCTCTCTCTTCCTCTCTCCTCCACTCCTCTCTCCTCCTCTCTCTTCCTCTCTCCTCCACTCCTCTCTCCTCTCCTCCTCTCCTCCTCTCTCTTCCTCTCTCCTCCACTCCTCTCTCCTCTCTCTTCCTCTCTCCTCCACTCCTCTCTCCTCTCCTCCTCTCCTCCTCTCTCTTCCTCTCTCCTCCACTCCTCTCCTCCTCTCTCCTCCACTCCTCTCCTCCTCTCTCCTCTCCTCCTCTCTACTCCACTCCTCCTCCTCCTCTCTCCTCCCCTCCTCTCCTCCTCTCTCTTCCTCTCTCCTCCTCTCCTCCTCTCTCTTCTCCTCACTCCTCTCCTCCTCTCTCCTCCACTCCTCTCCTCTTCTCTCCTCCACTCCTCTCCTCCTCTCTCTTCCGCTCTCCTCCTCTCTCTTCCTCTCTCCTCCTCTCCTCCTCTCTCTTCCTCTCTCCTCCACTCCTCTCCTCCTCTCTCCTCCCCTCCTCTCCTCCTCTCTCTTCCTCTCTCCTCCTCTCCTCCTCCCTCTTCCTCTCTCCTCCTCTCCTCTCTCTCTCTTCCTCTCTCCTCCTCTCCTCTCCTCCTCTCTCCTCCACTCCTCTCCTACCTCTCCTCCACTCCACTCTCTCCTTCTCTCTCCTCTTTCTTCCAGGTCCTCCTGTATCTAAGATCAAGCAGAGAGTCCCTGCAGCTCTTCCTACAGCCTGATAGTGACCTCAGCAGCTGGGAGAGTATCTTTCCAGAACACAGCCCCGGTGAGGATGTGTGTGTGTGTGTGTGTGTGTGTGTGAAGAGGAAGAACTATGTGTGTGTGTGTCTTCCTTCAGCCAACAGCCACTGCAGCCCCCAATAAGTCAAAACAGTGAGACACACGTATACACACGTTAACACACACACACCCAAACTCATACACACACAACACACACACACAAACTCACACACACACACACAAACTCACACACACACTCAAACTCACTCTCTCACACACACACACACACACACACATAGACAAACACACACATTCACATCCACACAAACACACACACACACACACACACACAAACTCACACACACACACACAAACTCACACACACACTCAAACTCACTCTCTCTCACACACACACACACACACACATAGACAAACACACACATTCACATCCACACAAACACACACCACACACACACACAAACTCACACACACACACACAAACTCACACACACACTCAAACTCACTCTCTCACACACACACACACACATAGACAAACACACACATTCACATCCACACAAACACACAGACACACAAACATGCACACGCACTCATACACTACATTCATCTGACTGAGAGATAAATGAGCACAAGACAAGTAAGATAGGCGGGGGGGGGGGTTTGAGGTGAGGGGAGGGGGGGGGGCGAGTGGGAGAGGAAAAGCTTGGGCTATTTGCATGTAAATAGCCCCTCAGAATCCATCTCTCCAGATGAATAGACTGTGTCTGTCTGCTAGTACAACGGCCCCTCTATCAGTAGAGGCTGGTAGATAGCCCCTCTATCAGTAGAGGCTGGTAGATAGCCCTCTATCAGTAGAGGGCTGGTAGATACGGTCTCTATCAGTAGAGGCTGGTAGATACCGGTCTCTATCCGTAGAGGTTGTTAGATACGGTCTCTATCCGTAGAGGTTGGTAGATAGCCCCTCTATCAGTAAAGGCTGGTATAGCCCCTCTATCAGTAAAGGCTGGTATAGCCCCTCTATCAGTAAAGGCTGGTAGAGCCCCTCTATCAGTAAGGCTGGTATAGCCCCTCTATCAGTAGAGGCTGGTATAAGCCCCTCTATCAGTAAAGGCTGTATAGCCCCTCTATCAGTAAAGGCTGGTAGAGCCTCTCTATCAGTAAAGGCTGGTAGAGCCCCTCTATCAGTAGAGGCTGGTATATCTCCTCCCCCCATATTACCCCAGTGTGTTGTTAGACTGCACTACCAGGATATGTACACTGCTGCTTGTTAAAATGCAATAGGCAGGGAAAGAGGATGGGGAGGTAGAAATAGAGAGTGAGGGAGAGAGAGAGGGATGGAGAGACAGGAGAGAGGGGAGAGAGAGGAGGGGGGAAGGAGGGAGGGATGGAGAGTGGGAGGGAGAAAGGGATGGACAGTGGAAGGAGAGAGGGAGGGAGGGAGGGATGGAGAGTGGGAGGGAAGAGAGGGATGGAGAGTGGGAGGGAGGAAGAGAGAGGAGGGGGGGAGGGAAGAGGAGGTAGGGAGAGGAGGGGGGAGAGAGGGATGGAGAGTGGGAGGGAGGGAGAGGTAGGGGGGAGGGAGGAAGAGAGAGGAGGGGGGGAGGGCTGAGACAGAAGAAGAGACAGTGGGAGGGAGGGAGACAAAGAGAGGGAGAGAGTGGGAGAGTATGAAAGAGTGTGTGGCAGGCACAGGGGGTCATCTTCATGTGAATAAGTGTGTGTTTACTCATATGTGTGAGTGTGTGTGTGTGTGTGTGAGTCACCAAGGCTCTCTGTATTGATCTGTATCTATTCCTGCTACATCTGTTTCCCTTTTCGTCAATGCGCTTCCTCCCCCTCCACACAGCAACTTACCGTAAAAATACTTCTTTCATTTCACTGCTCTCTGTTTAAAGATCCCTTTACCCTCTCCTCTCTCCTCACCTCACCTCTCCTCCCCTCACCTCTCTCACCTCTTAGGTGAGGGGAGAGAGGTGAGGGAGAGAGGCATTTACATGACTAAAATGTAAATGTAAATGGAGAGGCTGGGAGAAAGAATAGGAAAAGAGGAGAGGAGAAGAGGAGGGAAGGAGAGGAGGAGAGGAGAAAGGAGGTAGCGATGAAGAAGGGGAGGAGAGAGAGGGGATGGGGGGAGAGGGGTAATGGGGAGAGGAGAGAGGGGGGGATGGGGGAGAGGGGTAATGGGGAGAGGAGAGAGGGGGGGATGGGGGAGAGGGGGGATGGGGGAGAGGAGAGAGGGGGGATGGGGGAGAGGGGGGGATGGGGGGAGAGGGAGAGAGGGGGGGATGGGGGGAGGAGGGGGTAATGGGGGAGAGGAGAGATGGGGGGGTGGGGGAGAGGGGTAATGGGGAGAGGAGAGAGGGGGGAATGGGGGAGAGGGGGTAATGGGGAGAGGAGAGAGGGGAGGAGGAGAGGACGGTGACTTGTTAATATTGATATCCATGATGTTCAGACATGTGTAGTCGTAGTTGAAGCAGGAACATTAAGGTGTGTTTCCAGTATTCATTGTCATGTTTGCAGCAGGGTGTAAATGAATGGTTTACTTTCTCAGTAGGTGCAAGCAGTATAGGCCAGGAGTAGAGGCCAGCAATAGAGGCCAGTAGAGGTCAGGAGTAGAGGTCAGTAGAGGTCAGGAGTAGAGGCCAGTAGAGGTCAGGAGTAGAGGTCAGGAGTAGAGGCCCCGGAATAGAGCTAAGTAGAGGTCAAGAGTAGAGATCAGGAGTAGAGGTATAGTGACCTATGCTCTTTTGTAAAGTTCTCTCTTGGAAGTCGCTTTGGATAAAAGCGTCTGCTAAATGCATAAATGTAATTTAATGTAATATATTCATCTTTAATCTTCCTGAATTATAAATGTTGTGAGGAGAGACTTGTGCCTCCTCACTGCCCCTCTGCACTGGTGCGGTCATGTTTACTGTGCTGCTGCTTGCTGGATTCACTCACAGCATCCAACTCTCACACACACCCCACAGGAGTACTCAATACACACACACACACACACACACACACACACACACAGGAGTTCTCAATACACACACACACTCTCACACACACACACGCACACACACACAGGAGTTCTCAATACACACCAGTGGCGGCTGCTGGTCTTTCAACTCATTTTCGGCCTACATCATAAAATGTTTCAATTTATTGGCCAGTTCACTGGCTAGTTCACCCCTACGACACTAGCCTAGCCTACTGTATGAAGGAATGAACGAACGATCTAACGAAACAATATTAAAC
>NC_090056.1:21440256-21442432 GCF_038355195.1 Osmerus mordax | reverse complement strand
CCTCCCCTCCTCATCCCCCCCACCCCATTCCTCATCCTCATCCCTCCGCATCTCTCTGACTGATTTGATTATTCTTCTCTTTACGGACAAAATGAGAAATTCGTTTTCCTTCTTGTCTGGGTGTAAATGTTGTTGTTGTCAGGGTTGCATCAACGCTCCCAATCTCATTTTCTGCTCTGAATGATGGTTTAATGAACGTTTGTGTTTGGAGAGAAGCGTGCTGCTTAATAGGCAGGTTGTGAGTGGAACGTGCAG
Source organism: Osmerus mordax (assembly GCF_038355195.1). Classification (NCBI taxonomy): domain Eukaryota; kingdom Metazoa; phylum Chordata; class Actinopteri; order Osmeriformes; family Osmeridae; genus Osmerus; species Osmerus mordax. The sequence continues at coordinate 21,442,177 of NC_090056.1, read as the reverse complement.
GCCTCTTATTAATGAGATCTGCACACGCCATGCAGGACAACTCACACACTGTTTACACACCCTGTCCTGTGACTTACTGATTGGAATGCGGATGGTTTCATGATGGAGGGGTTAGGGTTAGAGAGGGTTTGAGGGTGGATGTAGACAGTTGGATGTTTGTTGAAGGTTATTTCAAACAGTACGTAAGGCGTGTTTGATTTATTCTACAGCGCACCATGAAACCATTTAAGGAACATCCCAAACCAAGTGTACCTGAAGGATATTAGACCAGGAACAGACCAGACCAGGACCAGACCAGGACCAGGACCCAGGTAGAGGTCTCTCTGAGAGGCATGTGGACACAGGATCTCTCCTTGCAGGGAGACTGTAGGCTGTGAGGATCACTGTGATATATGATCAGTACATGAAGTCTGACACACTAACTAACCCTAACCACATAAAGTATCACACCACACACACACCACACACACAGTATTGCCAGTTAGCCACTCAAGCCTCTTGGCTGGAGGAAATACATGAAGGTCAGTGTGTGTGTGTGTGTGTGTATGGTGTGTAAGTGTGTGTGTGTATGTGTGTATGTGTATGGTGTGTAAGTGTGTGCGTGTGTACGGTGTGTGTGTGTGTATGGTGTGTAAGTGTGTGCGTGTGTACGGTGTGTGTGTGTATGGTGTGTAAGTGTGTGCGTGTGTACGGTGTGTGTGTGTATGGTGTGTATGTGTGTGCATGTGTACGGTGTGTGTGTGTATGGTGTGTAAGTGTGTGTGTGTGTACAGTGTGTGTGTGGTGTGTGTCTAAGTGTGTGCGTGTGTACGGTGTGTGTGTGTACGGTGTGTGTGTTGTATGGTGTGTGTGTGTGTGTACGGTGTGTGTGTGTGTATGGTGTGTGTGTGTGTGTGTGTACAGTGTGTGTGTGTACGGTGTGTGTATGGTGTGTGTGTGTGTGTACGGTGTGTGTGTGTGTGTACGGTGTGTGTGTGTGTACAGTTTAAAATGTATGTTTAATGGGTAAAGTCTCTTCTCACCTGTCAGCTCCCATTAGACTGCAGGACAACTGACCTTGCTCGTCCCCCTCGGCGGGCCTGTGACTGTGTGTGTGTGGGCACAGTGTGTGTTTGTATGGTGTGTGTGTTTGTAAGTGTGTGTGTGTGAAATTGGGCCAGGCCGACTGCCGCCTCTCATACTCGCCTCCCTAACCCTCCAAATTCATTACCATGACGATACTGCCTGCTGGAGCAAGCCAACAGTCAGTCAACCAGTCCAGTCATGCAGTAATCCTCTCAACCAGTCAGTCAGTCAGTCAGTCTGTTAACCAGTCAGTCAACCAGTCAGTCATGCAGTAATCCTCTCAACCAGTCAGTCAGTCTGTTAACCAGTCAGTCAACCAGTCAGTCATGCAGTAATCCTCTCAACCAGTCAGTCAGTCATGCAGTCAGTCTGTCAACCAGTCAGTCAGACAGAGTGTGTGAGTGTGAGAGTGTGTGTGTACGTGTGAGAGTGTGTGTGTGTGTGTGTAGTAGTTGGTTGGTTGGAGGACTCCAGGGTTTCCCGCAGAAAAATGTGTTAGTTAAGGTGGTAGGGTGGGGTTTGCCGTCAGACCGGGGGGGGGGGGGGGGGGGGGGGGGGGGTGAGAGAGATACTTTGTGCGATAGACTGATGTGTTCTGCAGAGAAGGGAGACGGTTTTGGAATGGAAGGGAGAAAACAGGACAGAGTAACACGGCGGATATCGCTTCAAAAAAACGGCGGCAGGCGTGTGTTGCTTAGGCGGCCGCCTTAACTGAAAAGTGCTGCGGGAAAACCTGGACTCCTGGCTCTCTTATTATTCTGGTATTATCCATGCGGGGTGTTTGTGGTATCCATGGAAACAAATCCAGAAGCAGGCATCTCTCTGCCACTGAGCGGCACGAATGCTGCCAAAACAA
>NC_090056.1:21405256-21432756 GCF_038355195.1 Osmerus mordax | reverse complement strand
AAGCAACAATAATAAAAACAATATATCACAGCGAGTACAAACAATTTTAAATCAGTTACCACTAACCACAAGAGCAACAAGTCTCTGAGCCATTGTGATCATTGAGGAAACTAACATCGGGTCAAGCGAACCATTCCTAAGTACACACAGAAAGAACCAAGACATGACCTAGGGATTGGGGAGGGATGTGACCATAGACACATGTATATATGTCTATGGATGTGACAACTGGAAAACTACTCAACTGTTGTATTTCCCTGTGGTGGGGTGACGGGGTGAGGGTTTAGTGGTCGGTTGTGCCACTGCCCTCTGCCCTCGCCTCATTGGTCAGCTTGCCTGGTACAGGAAGAGTTACCATGGTAATGATAGCTGATGTGTCTCACTGCATTACACATGCATGAAATCTACGGCTTAAAAACGAAATACACACATAAACACACACACACATGTATTCACACATCCATACACACGTGCATGCAAACATACATATATATGTATATGAATGTATACACACTCACACATACACCTATGCTGACAAATATACACACATAAACATACACACACAATATGATTCATAGTGAAATGAAGTAATTTATTCCTCTGGGTTTAGGGCATGAATCAATGCTGCAGAGTCAGCCATGTGTGTGTGCTTTTGTTCAAGTGTGTGTGTATGTGCGTGTGTGATTGCGTGTAATCAAGGAAGAGAGATCTTATTGTATTTTTTCCCCCTTTTTTCTCTCTTCCAGACTTTTGAGGAGGGGGGAGGAGAGGAGGAGAGGAGGTGAGAGGACAGGAGACGAGAGGAGGAGAGGAGGTGAGAGGACAGGAGACGAGAGGAGGGGAAAGGACAGGAGAGGAGAGGAGGGGAGAGGAGGAGAAAGAGAGAGGAGAGAGTGCTGTGTCAGGCTGATGATCTTCATAGTGACAGCTGGGGCCCTTTCTTCTGTCACACAAAGCCTATTAACCCCCCAACCCCCCCTCCCCACACACACACACACACCCAACCCCCCCCCCCCCCACACACACACACACCCTACACGCACACACACGCCCTTTGCCCTCCCCCCCCCACACACACACACACACACTACACTCACACATCCTCCCCCACACAAACACTTACCAACCCTACACACACTAACCCTACACACACACTCCTCTCTCCCGTGTGAACTTGCTGTATACTTCCTGTTCCTGGACAGCTGGTCCAGAGTCTAGCTTCCTGCTCAGGATTCATATGGTGGACGAAGGATAGGGTGTCCTGTGTGTGTCCTGTGTGTGTGTGTGTGTGCGTGTGTGTGTGTGGGCGAGTGTACGTGTGTGTGTGTATGTGTGTGTGCGTGTGTGTGTGGGGGCATGTGTACATGTGTGTGTGTGCGTGTGTGTGTGTGTGTGTAGAGTTATCAGTGGATGGGAGTGTAGTAGAGTTAATAAGTGTACTACTCCGTGGGGGGTGGGGTATTGGGACTCTCCTGATTCCCCCCCCCCCCCTATGGAGCAGGCTGCTCTGTCAGAGCTGCAGATCTAATAAGCAGGAATACATTACCTCCTCCTTTGCCATGGCAACCATTAGAGTAGTGATGGGGAGGGGCTTATCTGGCAGAGAGACAACTAGCCAGAACCATCTGCTGGAGAGACCAAGACCAGACCGGGACCAGACCAAGACCAAGACCAAGACCAGGACCAGGACCATACCAGACCAGACCAGACCAGACCAGATCAGACCAGGACCATACCAGACCCGGACCAGACCAGGGTCAGACTAGGACCAGACCAGGACCAGACCAGGACCAGACCAGGACCAGACCAGGACCATCTTCTGAAGAGATTACTAAACCAGGACCAGGACCATCTGCTGGAGAAATGACCAGGACCAGAACAGGACCAAAACCAGACCAGGACCAGATAAGGACCAGACCAGACCAGGACCAGACCAGGACCAGATGGTGCCTGATTGGTCGGTGTCCGGAATAGCTGTCATGGCCCCTCCTGAGGCAAACTTTGCCGCAACTTAGTTTCCAAGCAGTAAAAAGTTTCAGCGCTTGACGGTCGCGCGTAGGCCGAGTGGTGCTGCTTCTCTCCTCCATCTCTCCCTCCTCTTCTGTCCTGCTATAGGTGTGTTCAGGGGCGGACTGTTTGTTTTCGTATCTGGGGTTGATTTTAAAGTAGCGCAGTGTGAACAACGAGAGCAGAGCGGTAGACTATAGCAGCAGAGCCTACTAATAATAATATTATTATGCGTTCAATTAGCGGGGGCGAGGGGGGGGGGGGCTAGAAAACTGGGAGTACTTGATCTGCAGGTGAAACACTCCGCTACAGCAGACCTCATCCCATTCTGTAGCGTGAAGCAGACCGCAGTCTAGTAGCAGCTTCACGCTCCCCTCCTGCCTTGTTAAACTATGATTTAAGCTATGATTTACGTTAAATCTTTTCCCTTCAGAAGTAAAGTTATGTTCTGTGTGTCTTGTTATTAGCTGTTCGAGCTTCCAACGACACGAAAGTTGAGTGTAGGAGTCCGTTCAGTAGACTGCTGCTGTCACTGAACAAAGTTGTGCCTTCCTCCAGCCTGTTACGCACTCCGACAGAAGTTGACCAGACAATAGAGAGTGGTGTTATTCCCCTGGGCGGTGTGGATGGCACCGTGGGGACAACCCCGAGCCTTGTGGCTTATTAAAACTTTTCCGTTGTCGTCTGCCGCTCGTTCCATCTGTCGAGGGACCTCGCGGAGCCGGCCTCCCCACCTCGCGCTCCTTCAGCTGCTGCCCCATGTAATATTTATACTGACCGGGCCGTCACAGTATCTCTCGCGCTAATGCCATGTCTACGGTTGCGAGGCCTTGTGGCTACATATGCACGCGCAGCGTGTCGGCAACAATAGTCAGGGGCTGCTCGCAGCTCCGTTTGTATGAAATAATGAATACATAAATAAAGTTCTCTCGAAGCTCATGAAAATTCAGAAGATTTCAGTAACAAAGCAAAGTATCGAAATCAAGGTTGATCTTGAATACGGTATCATTTAACAGTGGTCGTCGTGAAGCGGTTTAGAGTGCACCTACAAGGCATGGTATCTCCTCTCACGTGGAGGTTTAACAGTCCAAGCTGTATGCTAAACTTAAAACTTCTGACTGCAGATACCTGTCAGCCCCAGCGCATCTGTACTGTCCAGGTTCGGCGTACACAACCAGAGGAGCTGTCTGCATGGTCGGACTGGGACCGCAAAACATCCCGAGACTTTGAAACGTAACCCGGGCCGTGACCCGTGTACAGTTTGCTTAATACAAATAGGCTATATAATAATAAAGTATAATGCAGTGCTATCGAAGACTGTTAACAAAATTAGATCTCATACATCTAAAAATAAATATGTAAATTCTCCCTTACTTTCTTTTTCCTTACTTCTCTCTGTTTCTGCATCTGCTTTTTGATGTTGCAAAAGAACAATAATCAGTTAACTATAGTCAATAATAAAATCAATTCAACAAACTAAGTTACATATAATAACCCTGTTAACATAGTCTATTGTGTACAGTTGTGGCCATAACGTTTGGCAATGACAAATGTTGTGTTTTGCAAAGTTTGCTGTCTCAGTATTTGAGGAAAATGTTTTCACATGTTTCTATAAAATACTGGAATACAATAAGGCACATTACATATTTTTTTAAGCTTTTTTGGGGTGACAATTTTCAAAATATGCAAATAGTCCCCTCTTTTACAGCAGTCAATCTGCTCTTAAAATCCAATCAGAATGATAGAGTGATTTCACCTGGCTAGAACTAGTTCACACTTCCCCCTGTGCTGATGATATGACACTGAAATTATGTTAGCAGTCATTTTATGCAAACGCCCAGCAAGCTTTGCAAACACAAAATGTATGTCGCTCCCAATACTTTTTTGGCCACGGCTGTACAGCTGTATTGCTGCACCTGTCAAAGTCTCTCCACCGGACCCTGTCACCACAACAGCCTCCATCTCTTGCCCTGTGTCACCTGTGGCTGCTTTAATACACAGAACAGAACAAATAAGACAATTGCATTTGATCCACATTTATTATTTAAAGCCAAAAAACAAAACAGAACTTCTCATCATCCCAGCCAAACCCTCCATCTCCCACAACCTCTCAATCACCCTGGGATCTTCGACGATGACCCCTCCTTCCTCTGCCAGGAACCTCGGGGTTACCATGGATGACAAGCTTTCCCTCACAGCCCACATTTCTGCGGTCTCCCGTCCGTGTAGATTCACCCTCAACATCGGGAAGATCAGGAGATACCTGTCTGAGCATTCCACCCAGCTGCTAGTCCAAGCACTTGTCCTCTCAAAGTTGGACTACTGCAACTCGCTGCTCGCCGGTCTCCCAGCATGTGCAACCCGCCCTCTCCAGAGGATTCAGAACGCAGCAGCCCACCTGGTCTTCAATCTACCCAGATGCTCCCATGTTACCCCGCTCCTCATCTCCCTCCACTGGCTTCCCATCACGGCCCGTATCAGATTCAAGACTCTGGTACTGACCTTCCGAGCGGTGAACGGGACTTCACCCGACTACATCAAGTCTATCCTCCAGCCTTACACCCCCACCCGCCACCTACGGCCTTCTTCTGACAACCGTCTGGTGGTCCCACCGCTCAAGAGCGCCCGCTCCCAACCCAAACTTTTCTCCTGTCTGGCCCCCCAATGATGGAATCACCTCCCCACCTCCATCCAGACCAGAGGAGGTCTGGATGTAGGTCCTGAACACAGACCAGAGGAGCTGTCTGGACCTGAACACAGACCAGAGGAGCTGTCTGGACCTGAACACAGACCAGAGGAGCTGTCTGGACCTGAACACATCCAGACCAGAGGAGCTGTCTGGTCCTGAACACATCCAGACCAGAGGAGCTGTCTGGTCCTGAACACAGACCAGAGGAGCTGTCTGGACCTGAACACATCCAGAGGAGCTGTCTGGTCCTGAACACAGACCAGAGGAGCTGTCTAGTCCTGAACACATCCAGACCAGAGGAGCTGTCTGGGTCCTGAACACAGACCAGAGGAGCTGTCTGGTCCTGAACACAGACCAGAGGAGCTGTCTGGACCTGAACACAGACCAGAGGAGCTGTCTGGGTCCTGAACACAGACCAGAGGAGCTGTCTGGGTACTGAACACAGACCAGAGGAGCTGTCTGGACCTGAACACAGACCAGAGGAGCTGTCTGGTCCTGAACACAGACCAGAGGAGCTGTCTGGGTCCTGAACACAGACCAGAGGAGCTGTCTGGTCCTGAACACAGACCAGAGGAGCTGTCTGGGTACTGAACACAGACCAGAGGAGCTGTCTGGACCTGAACACAGACCAGAGGAGCTGTCTGGTCCTGAACACAGACCAGAGGAGCTGTCTGGACCTGAACACAGACCAGAGGAGCTGTCTGGGTACTGAACACAGACCAGAGGAGCTGTCTGGTCCTGAACACAGACCAGAGGAGCTGTCTGGGTACTGAACACAGACCAGAGGAGCTGTCTGGTCCTGAACACAGACCAGAGGAGCTGTCTGGACCTGAACACAGACCAGAGGAGCTGTCTGGTCCTGAACACAGACCAGAGGAGCTGTCTGGTCCTGAACACAGACCAGAGGAGCTGTCTGGACCTGAACACAGACCAGAGGAGCTGTCTGGGTACTGAACACAGACCAGAGGAGCTGTCTGGTCCTGAACACAGACCAGAGGAGCTGTCTGGGTACTGAACACAGACCAGAGGAGCTGTCTGGTCCTGAACACAGACCAGAGGAGCTGTCTGGACCTGAACACAGACCAGAGGAGCTGTCTGGTCCTGAACACAGACCAGAGGAGCTGTCTGGTCCTGAACACAGACCAGAGGAGCTGTCTGGACCTGAACACAGACCAGAGGAGCTGTCTGGGTACTGAACACAGACCAGAGGAGCTGTCTGGTCCTGAACACAGACCAGAGGAGCTGTCTGGACCTGAACACAGACCAGAGGAGCTGTCTGGGTACTGAACACAGACCAGAGGAGCTGTCTGGTCCTGAACACAGACCAGAGGAGCTGTCTGGTCCTGAACACAGACCAGAGGAGCTGTCTGGTCCTGAACACAGACCAGAGGAGCTGTCTGGTCCTGAACACAGACCAGAGGAGCTGTCTGGACCTGAACACAGACCAGAGGAGCTGTCTGGTCCTGAACACAGACCAGAGGAGCTGTCTGGTCCTGAACACAGACCAGAGGAGCTGTCTGGTCCTGAACACAGACCAGAGGAGCTGTCTGGGTACTGAACACAGACCAGAGGAGCTGTCTGGTCCTGAACACAGACCAGAGGAGCTGTCTGGTCCTGAACACAGACCAGAGGAGCTGTCTGGTCCTGAACACAGACCAGAGGAGCTGTCTGGTCCTGAACACAGACCAGAGGAGCTGTCTGGTCCTGAACACAGACCAGAGGAGCTGTCTGGTCCTGAACACAGACCAGAGGAGCTGTCTGGTCCTGAACACAGACCAGAGGAGCTGTCTGGTCCTGAACACAGACCAGAGGAGCTGTCTGGTCCTGAACACAGACCAGAGGAGCTGTCTGGTCCTGAACACAGACCAGAGGAGCTGTCTGGTCCTGAACACAGACCAGAGGAGCTGTCTGGTCCTGAACACAGACCAGAGGAGCTGTCTGGTCCTGAACACAGACCAGAGGAGCTGTCTGGACCTGAACACAGACCAGAGGAGCTGTCTGGGTACTGAACACAGACCAGAGGAGCTGTCTGGTCCTGAACACAGACCAGAGGAGCTGTCTGGTCCTGAACACAGACCAGAGGAGCTGTCTGGTCCTGAACACAGACCAGAGGAGCTGTCTGGTCCTGAACACAGACCAGAGGAGCTGTCTGGACCTGAACACAGACCAGAGGAGCTGTCTGGTCCTGAACACAGACCAGAGGAGCTGTCTGGTCCTGAACACAGACCAGAGGAGCTGTCTGGGTACTGAACACAGACCAGAGGAGCTGTCTGGTCCTGAACACAGACCAGAGGAGCTGTCTGGTCCTGAACACAGACCAGAGGAGCTGTCTGGTCCTGAACACAGACCAGAGGAGCTGTCTGGTCCTGAACACAGACCAGAGGAGCTGTCTGGTCCTGAACACAGACCAGAGGAGCTGTCTGGTCCTGAACACAGACCAGAGGAGCTGTCTGGTCCTGAACACAGACCAGAGGAGCTGTCTGGTCCTGAACACAGACCAGAGGAGCTGTCTGGGTACTGAACACAGACCAGAGGAGCTGTCTGGTCCTGAACACAGACCAGAGGAGCTGTCTGGTCCTGAACACAGACCAGAGGAGCTGTCTGGGTACTGAACACAGACCAGAGGAGCTGTCTGGACCTGAACACAGACCAGAGGAGCTGTCTGGTCCTGAACACAGACCAGAGGAGCTGTCTGGACCTGAACACAGACCAGAGGAGCTGTCTGGTCCTGAACACAGACCCTGAGAGGTTTAGTCTGTGTCTGTCTAGGGTTAGGGTTAGGGTTAGGGTTAGGGTTAGGGTTAGGGTTAGGGTTAGCTGTCTAGGCAGGTGTTCATGACTGTCTGGCGTGTAAGACCTAACGGTTGAGTGTCTTGTAGGATATGTTATGAACAGACTTTAACGTCAGGGCACGTGTGCGGTGAGGTGAGTCAGGCTCACGGGTCAGTCCGCGTCCGTTCCGCCAGTGTGTTGATGCTGTTGTGCTGCAAGGCCCCTCACACTAGCACAACCCCCTTCTGATGCGGCGCGCACCAGTGATTGATTTCAGCTCCAGTGCATGACAATAGGATTGCACAAAAAGAGCCTGGTGAAAAGAGATAAGAATTTAATAGAATTTTCTGAAAGCTGAAGGTTGGCTTTTTGAATATTCCCTGCGCGCGCGGCGTGGAGACAGATGATAAAGAATGGCATTTGTGGAGACTATTCTCAAATGGCTTGTAATGAATAGTTGTCAGTTTCACTAATGGTTTCAAAAACAGCACAGCAAAACCACAGTGAGTGCGCGTACACTTGGGGAGTTGATTCCAGTTGGCCCCAGTCATGCAGCCATGTTGAACAGTTATCACCCTACTCTCTGTTTTAGGGGAAATTAGATTCCAGGAAACGTTGCTTTCATCATAGGGTTAGGGGTTAGGGTTAGGGGTTAGGGTTAGGGGTTAGGGACATAAAGGGTTAGGGGTTAGGGTTAGGGGTTAGGGACATAAAGGGTTAGGGGTTAGGGTTAGGGGTTAGGGTTAGGGGTTAGGGACATAAAGGGTTAGGGGTTAGGGTTAGGGTTAGTGGTTAGGGGTTAGGGGTTAGGGTTAGTGGTTAGGGTTAGTGGTTAGGGGTTAGGGTTAGTGGTTAGGGTTAGGGTTAGTGGTTAGGGTTAGGGTTAGTGGTTAGGGTTAGTGGTTAGGGTTAGTGGTTAGGGGTTAGGGTTAGTGGTTAGGGTTAGGGTTAGTGGTTAGGGTTAGTGGTTAGGGTTAGGGTTAGTGGTTAGGGGTTAGGGTTAGTGGTTAGGGTTAGGGTTAGTGGTTAGGGTTAGTGGTTAGGGTTAGTGGTTAGGGGTTAGGGTTAGTGGTTAGGGTTAGTGGTTAGGGGTTAGGGTTAGTGGTTAGGGTTAGGGTTAGTGGTTAGGGTTAGTGGTTAGGGTTAGTGGTTAGGGTTAGGGGTTAGTGGTTAGGGGTTAGGGTTAGTGGTTAGGGGTTAGGGTTAGTGGTTAGGGTTAGTGGTTAGGGTTAGTGGTTAGGGTTAGTGGTTAGGGTTAGTGGTTAGGGTTAGTGGTTAGGGTTAGTGGTTAGGGGTTAGGGTTAGTGGTTAGGGTTAGTGGTTAGGGTTAGTGGTTAGTGGTTAGGGTTAGTGGTTAGGGTTAGTGGTTAGGGTTAGTGGTTAGGGTTAGGGGTTAGGGTTAGTGGTTAGGGGTTAGGGTTAGTGGTTAGGGACATAAAGGCAGTAACCCCCGGGTGGAGGATTCCGTCCCCCCAGGGCCCCCCGCCCCCCAGGGCCCCAACCACCCAGGGCCCCCCAGGGCCCACCATCACCCAGGGCCCCCACCACCCAGGGCCCCCCAGGGCCCACCATCACCCAGGGCCCCCCGCCCCCCAGGGCCCACCATCACCCAGGGCCCCCCACCACCCAGGGCCCCCCAGGGCCCACCATCACCCAGGGCCCCCCGCCCCCCAGGGCCCACCATCACCCAGGGCCCCCCACCACCCAGGGCCCCCCAGGGCCCACCATCACCCAGGGCCCCCCACCACCCAGGGCCCCCCAGGGCCCACCATCACCCAGGGCCCCCCACCACCCAGGGCCCCCCAGGGCCCACCATCACCCAGGGCCCCCCACCACCCAGGGCCCCCCAGGGCCCACCATCACCCAGGGCCCCCCACCACCCAGGGCCCCCCGCCCCCCAGGGCCCCCCAGGGCCCACCATCACCCAGGGCCCACCATCACCCAGGGCCCCCCACCACTCAGGGCCCCCCACCACCAAGGGCCCCCCACCCCCCAGGGCCCCCCACCCCCCAGGGCCTGTCCTCCCCCTGCACGCTGTCTGAGAGCCACGTCAGCTCTGAAGCATCTGCTGCTGCTCCTCTCTCACCCTACCCTCCTCTGTCACCCCCCCTCCTCTCTCACCCTCCCCTCCTCTCTCACCCCCCCTCCTCTGTCACCCTCCCCTCCTCTCTCACACTCCCCTCCTCTCTCACACTCCCCTCCTCTCTCACCCTACCCTCCTCTCTCACCCCCCTTCCTCTCTCACCCTCCCCTCCTCTCTCACCCCTCCCTCCTCTCTCACCCTCCCCTCCTCTGTCACCCCCCCTCCTCTGTGACCCTCCCCTTCTCTCTCACCCCTCCCTCCTCTCTCACCCTCTTCTCTCACCCCTCCCCTCCTCTCTCACCCCTCCCCTCCCCTCTCACCCTCCCCTCCTCTCTCACCCGTCCCTTCTCTCTCACCCTCCCCTCCTTTCTCACCCTCCCCTCCTCTCTCCCTCCTCTCTCACCCCTCCCCTCCTCTCTCACCCTCCTCTCTCACCCCCCCTCCTCTCTCACCACCCCCTCCTCTCTCACCCCCCCTCCTCTCTCACCCTCCTCTCTCACCCCTCCCTCCTCTCTCACCCCTCCCTCCTCTCTCACCCTCCTCTCTCACCCCTCCCCTCCTCTCTCACCCCTCCCCTCCTCTCTCACCCCACCTCCTCTCTCACCCTCCCCTCCTCTCTCACCCTCCCCTCCTCTCTCACCCCTCACCCCTCCCTCCTCTCTCACCCTCCTCTCTCACCCCTCCCCTCCTCTCTCACCCCTCCCCTCCTTTCTCACCCCTCCCCTCCTCTCTCCCCCCTCCCCTCCTCTCTCACCCTCCCCTTCTCTCTCAGCCCCCCCTCCTCTCTCACCCTCCCCTCCTCTCTCACCCCTCCCCTCCTCTTTCACCCTCCCCTCCTTTCTCACCCTCCCCTCCTCTCTCACCCCTCCCTCCTTTCTCACCCTCCCCTTCTTTCTCACCCCTCCCCTCCTCTCTCACCCTCCCCTCCTTTCTAACCCTCCCCTCCTCTCTCACCCCTCCCCTCCTCTCTCACCCCCCCTCCTCTCTCACCCTCCCCTCCTCTCTCACCCCTCCCTCCTCTCTCACCCTCCTCTCTCACCCCCCCCCTCCTCTCTCACGCTCCCCTCCTCTCTCACCCCTCCCTCCTCTCTCACCCTCCTCTCTCACCCCTCCCCTCCTCTCTCACCCCTCCCCTCCTCTCTCACCCTCCTCTCTCACCCCTCCCCTCCTCTCTCACCCCTCCCTCCTCTCTCACCCTCCTCTCTCACCCACCCCCCTCCCCTCTCACGCTCCCCTCCTCTCTCACCCCTCCCTCCTCTCTCACCCCTCCCCTCCTCTCTCACCCCTCCCCTCCTCTCTCACCCTCCTCTCTCACCCCCCCTCCCTCCTCTCTCACCCCTCCCCTCCTCTCCCTCTCCCAAATGAGCTCGTGCGAGTTCTGCTGATCAGTGGAGCTCCAAGCTCATCCATCGCGAGGCCACAATGACGTGTTCTTGATGTTTCGAGAGGATAAGACTACTTTTAGTATTAGTTTAAATTCTGAATATGCATATGTAAACAAAAATATGCGTTTCAAATATATTTTTGTGTGTGATGTGTGAGCTGAAAGCAGCTTGTCCGTATATCAGAGGTTTTATTGTGCACGTGATTGAGAGAGATTGTGTGCGCTGCGCATGAGAGAGTGATTGTGTGTGCGCGTGCGGGTGTGTGTGTGTGTGCGTGTGTGTGTGTGTGCCCATTGAGTTACATGGATGCGACCGTGAAGCCCTGCCCATCTGAAGCTCGCGGCTTTACTACAGCTCGCGTGATGTCATGGCGGAGGGCGGAGGGAGGAGGGGGGCGGAGGGGGACAATGGCTCATGAGGGAAAGGTAAGTCAATATTACGTTTTCTCGCTGACAAAGGCAAATGAAGCCATGTTTTTGCTTACAAACAAGTAACATCTAACGCCTAGAACCGGAGCTTGAAGCTGGTACGCTACTCGGTTCAGCAACCCGTCTTGCGCTCTCCTTCACTCTCACCGATATCTGGATACGATACGCCGGTAGAATAAGCTTTAATTTATCCAATAACTGGATATCCTCCACTAACTACTTGACAACGAACTGAACTCAAAGAAGAGACTGCACCGATCTTAAGGAAATATTTTGCCGTTCAGGTAATTCTACGTTTAAAATGATGTAGGCTGTCATTTTAATTGTCTTTAAATATAGCCTAATAATTAGTTATACTATAGCCTATTACCTTCATTTCACCTAACTTAATTACACAGCATCATTAGGGATGGTCATCAGCGCGTGTGTAGAGTTATACACAATCCGAAGCGAGTTCTTTTTTGACTTGGATCAAAACATTGTTGTATTTTAATATTTCCTAATTTAACTTATTTATCCACGCTGTTTAATATCATTGGTCCCACCCGCACCGCTTACACCGTGATATGATAACATTGTGCGTAAAAGTAGCCTGATAAATATTTTATTTTGGTTTATTTTCTTTTTTTTTACGCAATCAGTTTTAGTTTATAAGCACATGTTTCTGTAAAATGTTACCGATTTGTTGTTGTATTTCATATCTGGCGAGAATAAATAAAGAGACAAATGGAGGTCAGTGATGCTATCAGAATCTGATCAGCGTGCACGGGATCTGCTAGTGATGGCGCTCTCTCGGAATATTGTTAAGATGTGTTTACGTAGGCTACTTCACTCCTTCTGCGTGTGGTGTTGTGTTTGGTGGGTGTTGTGTTGAAGGAAAATCTACCCCCAATCAGTAAATGTTTCTGGTGTTAAATGTTATTTGTTGGGGGTTTTCTCACTTTTTGCCATTTCTTTCTATCCGCTCATTTAAAAGACTATTTCTGGCGACTAACCGCTGAATTACCGCTAGGAATCTGACAGCTGCTGGACTCTCACTGCCGCGGCGTCACGCACTGACCGGAGCGATCTTTAGCCGACTAACTAGCCCTCATTGATCTGCTGTTAGTTAGTTCCACACGGCAGTGTAACTACGGAAAAACAATGGGCGTAGTACAGAAGTCCCAACGCAGCGTTTGGATGGACGGATGTGGGGAGGAGGGGAGGGGAGGAGGAGAGGGGAGAGGAGGGGGTGGCCATTTGATCCTCTGCACCAGAAAACAGAGATGCTCTCTTCAAATGTCAGCCGCCCTTAGTGATGCGGAGATAAAAGTGCTCTCAAGGCGTTTTGAATGCCCCTCTTCCGACCACCGGATACCGTGACCGTTTCAAACAACAATTCCCCTAAAAGCCCCTTGCTCGTGAAGACCCCGGAGAAGCCGTGTAGCACCAGCGGTTCGCCGAGTCGAGGTTCCTGGCTACGTGTTGTTAGAATATCATCCTCCGCTTAGATGGCCACATAATGTGCCACGCGCTCTGCCAGAGCACCTGCGCCTAAAATGGAGGAAGGGAGAGATGATGGGATGGAGCACGAGTTGTAATAAAATGTCCAGTGCTATTAAGTTTTCTCTCTTTTCTCCCGGAGTTAAATAGATAGATTTTATTTAGTTACCATTCGACAGCTTCTGCATAGTTAACACATTTTCAGCCGCTTCTTTCTTGGAGATGGTTAAAATGAAGCTATTGTTGCATTTTACATATTCATGTTATTCATGTATTAAACGCCTTTATCCAAAGCAAAGTACAAGTATACAAAGTGTATAGAACGTAGAGCAGAATATCAAAGATCAGAAGTTCATATTTCTAACAGTAGGCCTATTTAATTGGTCAGAGTCAAGGAACGGTTTACCAGAGCGCATGTTGCTGTGCAACTATCGGCTTCCATGAAAGCTTGGATTTGGCACACTAGTCAGCTCAAAATGTAAAATAATAATAATACAGTTATCTAAAATAGAGAGAGGGGGGGCGGGGGGTGTAAAGTATATTGGAATACGTCTGCTAAAGTGAAGTAGCCTACAGAGTGAAAGTAGGCCTAAATGAGTTACTTGTGCTAATAGTTATGCTGGTAGCCGATTAGGATAACTTCACGTAAAATAATATTTGATTCTAAGATTAAAAAGTAATATATTTATCTTGCTTTTATTGATCTTTCTTCCCCTCTCATGCATGGAATTAAATGGTATTATAATCGTCCCCTGATGCGTTAGGGAAAGTTGAGTCTTACTTCTGGCAATGCCAGACTGGCGGTTATCGCGGGAGGTGGATCCGGCAGCAGGTATCGCGGGAGGTGGTTCTCGGAGCAGGTGCCGCGGGATCAGAGGGGGTGTAAACATGTCGCGAGGAGCAGCTGGGCCAAACTGCGCTGTCGTCATTCAGAGGACATCAGAGGCTCGGTCAGTGGACCCGCGGTGTCATTAGAGAGACAGAACAGACGGCTTGAAATAATGAATTTGAACTTACAAGCGAGCAGAATGAGCACACTTTCACAACAGCCCCCGGCAGTGCGGAGCAAGCTATGCTGTCAGTTGTATTATTTATAAACTAGATTGTGCGAATCCGCAGTTAGGGATTGTTAATTTGTGTCAACGGAAGAGGGAGAACGGATGAAAGGAGAGTGTTCTTTACAACAGGCTTCTGATCGTCTTGACAGATGCTCAGTGTGGTGGAGTTAGCTGGACCTACTCTCCTCTCTCTCCTCTCTCTCCTTTCTCCTCTATCCCTCTCTCTCTCCTCTCTCTCTATCCCTCTCTCCTCTATCTCTCTCTCCTCTATCCCTCTCTCTCCTCTCTCCTCTCTCTCTCCTCTCTATCTCTCTCTCCTCAATCTCTCTCTATCTCTCTCTCCTCTCTCTCTTCTCTATCCCTTTCAAGCATTTTCTCATTGTGGACATGATGTGAAAGACAAAAAGGAGGCACATTTTCTAAATGAGAGAATGTGCCTAGAACAGAGAAAGTGAGAGGAAGAGAGAGACACATTAGAAAGAGAGAGTTGCTATGATGAGGAAGGGAGAAGAGAGAGATAAAAGAAAGATATATAGATGGACAGTGTTGCTGCTGTAATCACATTTTTCACTTAGAGAGAAAGTTGTTAAACAAGCAGTTTGTGAAGTGCAGTACTGTACTTGTCTGGGGAGGGAGGGAGGTGTATGGAGAGGAATGGAGGAGGGGAGGGATGGATGGATGGATGGAGGAGGGGAAAGAGGGAGGGGAGAGAGACAGGGAGGGAGGGCTGTATAGGGTTAGTGTGGTGGTCTTGTCTATAGGCGTTTTTCTAGCATGTTCTAGTGTGTTGTCCAGGGTTCTAGTGTGTGTTACAGGGTTCTAGTGTGTGTTACAGGGTTCTAAGGTGTGTTACAGAGTTATAGTGTGTGTTACATGGTTCTAAGGTGTGTCACAGGGTTCTAAGATGTGTTACAGAGTTAAGGTGTGTTACATGGTTCTACTGTGTGTTACAGAGTTCTAGTGTGTGTTCCAGAGTTCCTGTGTGTGTTACAGGGTTCTAAGGTGTGTTACGGAGTTCTAAGGTGTGTTACAGGGTTCTAGTGTGTGTTACAGGGTTCTAAGGTGTGTTACAGGGTTCTTAGGTGTGTTACAGGGTTCTAGTGTGTGTTACAGGGTTCTAAGGTGTGTTACAGGGTTCTAAGGTGTGTTACAAGGTTCTAAAGTGTGTTACAGGGTTTTAAGGTGTGTTACAGGGTTTCTAAGGTGGTTCTAGTGTTGGTTCTACTATTCTAGTTCATGTGTGGCATGTGTACGTGCTTTCATGTTTGATGTGCAGAATGGCTATTATGTTGATGAAAAATGCCAGTTGATTTATGAATGATTCATTATTTACTGACCATCCCCCCATTCCTCCATCCCTCCCCCTCTCTCCCTCCCTCCCCCTCTCTCCACGAATATACCAGCTACTGAACAGTATAAATGCATCATGTGATTTATTCTTATAGCAGACTGACAGGACTACAGCTGGGGCACTTTACTGTGCACACTGACACGCCTGTGTGTGTGTGCATTGATCCTCCTCCTCTAGAGGATGGGTTCTGTGGCGAGCTGGTGAACCAGAGGTGGACGAGAGGCCAGAGGTCGCAGGTCACACACAGCCAGCCAATCACAGTGAGTGACACCTGCACTCCACTTCCTGTTTGCATTGCTACGGCAACCAGCCAGAGGGCACGGGGCACTTCTGAGAAACTTGACATGTGTACACCACATACACACACACCACACATACACGCTACGCACACATGTAAACCACACACACCATACACACACACCACACACACCATACACCACCATACACACACACCACACACACCATACACCACACACAGTTGAGCCAGCTCAGCACAGCTCAGTGTCTAACTCCCAGAGTTCCCTGCTGCAGTCTAAGTCAGAAACAGAGATGACGTCCTTGAGTTGCTCTTCATATCAGCAGGACAGGAATCTCTCTCTGTCTCTCTCCTCTCATATCAGGACAGGAATCTCTCTGTCTCTCCATCTCTCTCCCTCTCTTTCAATCAGTTCAGTTCAGTATGCTTTATTGGCATGACAGTTCGGGTTGAGCAGTATTGCCAAAGTAGTCCATATTGAATGGACATTTTAACATATATATATATATATATATATATATATATATATATATATATATATATATATATCATAACAATTAACAAGGAGTCTAACAATAATAATATGGCAAAACAACGGTAGCATAGTAAGTTGGGGACTGTAGAAAAGTAACAGATAAATGCATGTTAAGATGACAGGAGACAGAAAGGTTTTAACAGTCATACAAGGTTGATTCACTGTCCCTCAGGTTGTGACATTTAGATACATATCTAGGGGCAAGGCTTGCAATAGGCCCTTCGCCCAGAGATATCCTTAATTTCTCATTTATGTCAAGTTCTGTGTAGTTTTCAATTAACTGGTTCAATTTTTCCAGATATTGATCTCTTATACATTTATACTTGTAACATTTAAGTAGGAAATGTTTTTCTGTTTCAGTCTCTATCTGTTTCTTTTCATCTGTCCCTCTCTCCTTCCATCTCTCACTCTCTCTTTCAGTTTCTCTCTCTCTCCCAGTCTCTGGAGGGAGGAGAGGTGCTGTGGGGTCTCTTGAGGGTAGTATTGTTCCCCTCTGAAGAACAGCAACATGGAAGATCTTTTATTGATCCATTTTGATATCCAGAACTGTCTTTCTCTCCCTCTCTCTCCCTCTCTCTCCCTCCCTCTCCCTCCCTCTCCCTCCCTCTCTCTCCCTCTCTCTCCCTCTCTCTCCCTCTCCCTCTTTCTCTCTCCCTCCTCCAGCCTCCAATCCCCTTTCTCAAGTGAAGTCAGTTTATTTATAGAGCACATTTAAAAACAGCCAATGCAGACCTAAGTGCTGAACAAAGTCATCAGATTAGGCAAAACAACAATAAGTAGAAAAAAATTAAACCTCTCCCTCCTCCACCCCTCCTTCCTCTCTCTCACCCTCTGTCTTTTTCTTGTAAACGTGAGAATGAATAAAGCTTCGTCTCTCTCTGGGAAAACCTCCTGACCCCTAGCAGGGTGCTGGCTGGCTGGACAGAGTGCTAGGAGAGACACAGTTCATACGTACATCTAGCACCCTGAACAACCCACTGTACAGTTCATCCAACAATCTTTTTTTCTTTCTGTCTCTTTATTTCTACGTCTCTCCCTCTCGCTAACACACACTCACACAAAACACACACACACACAAAACTACATCTCTTATTCGGCTAATGTCATTAGGGTACAGATGTGAACAGTCGATGTCCATCCATCCAGTAGATGGGATAGTTGTAATGTTCTGAAGACACATTAGAAGGCTCTCAGTCAGGAAGGTGATTCCACCATTTATTCTGCTGTGTTCTGTGTTTTTGTGGTTGTGCATGTGTGTGTTCTGTTGTTGTGGTTGTGTGTGTGTGTGTGAGAGAGAGAGAGTTTGTGTGTGTTTTGTGTGTTCAGACTTAATGAGGTGAAATTGGAGAAAAATCACAAACTCCGATTTGCTTACCTATTTAGATGTGCGTAGCTATGGTTACGCAAACATGAAAGCAGTGAGGGGCTTTTCAATCACGTTTGATTCATATGATGAATATCATCCTGGAGGAGAGACACTTACACACACACACACACACACACACACACACACACACATACTTACACACACAGGTTTATACAGAAGGGTCTTGCTATGATCAGAATAAAATACTGTCTTTTACACCAGGAGGGGAGCGAGGGAAAGGAGAAGGGTGGAGAGGAGAGGGGAGGAGAAGCGTGGAGAGGAGAGGGGAGGAGAAGGGTGGAGAGGAGAGGGGAGGAGAGGAGATAAGAGGAGAAAGGTGGAGAGGAGAGGGGAGGAGAGGAGATAAGAGGAGAAGGGTGGAGAGGAGAGGGGAGGAAAGGAGATAAGAGGAGAAGGGTGGAGAGGAGAGGGGAGGAGAGGAAAGGAGAGGGTATCAGAGCCGGGACCCGAACTCGGATCTACGGTGTGAGGGTCCGACTCACACTCCTTGAG
This sequence comes from Osmerus mordax, assembly GCF_038355195.1. Classification (NCBI taxonomy): domain Eukaryota; kingdom Metazoa; phylum Chordata; class Actinopteri; order Osmeriformes; family Osmeridae; genus Osmerus; species Osmerus mordax. Next base: position 21,414,831 of record NC_090056.1, on the reverse strand, counting down.
CCACTGGTGCATGGTGAACCCAACAGTCGAGCCACTGGAGGATGGTGAACCCAACAGTAGAGCCACTGGAGGATGGTGAACCCAACAGTAGAGCCACTGGAGGATGGTGAACCCAACAGTAGAACCACTGGAGGATGGTGAACCCAACAGTAGAACCACTGGAGGATGGTGAACCCAACAGTAGAGCCACTGGAGGATGGTGAACCCAACAGTCGAGCCACTGGAGGATGGTGAACCCAACAGTAGAACCACTGGAGGATGGTGAACCCAACAGTAGAGCCACTGGAGGATGGTGAACCCAACAGTAGAGCCACTGGAGGATGGTGAACCCAACAGTCGAGCCACTGGAGGATGGTGAACCCAACAGTAGAACCACTGGAGGATGGTGAACCCAACAGTAGAGCCACTGGAGGATGGTGAACCCAACAGTAGAACCACTGGAGGATGGTGAACCCAACAGTAGAGCCACTGGAGGATGGTGAACCCAACAGTAGAGCCACTTGAGGATGGTGAACCCAACAGTAAGACGCACTGGAGGATGGTGAACCCAACAGTAGAGCCACTGGAGGATGGTGAACCCAACAGTAGAGGCACTGGAGGATGGTGAACCCAACAGTAGAGCCACTGGAGGATGGTGAACCCAACAGTAGAGCCACTGGAGGATGGTGAACCCAACAGTAGAGCCACTGGAGGATGGTGAACCCAACAGTAGAGCCACTTGAGGATGGTGAACCCAACAGTAGAGCCACTGGAGGATGGTGAACCCAACAGTAGAGCCACTGGAGAATGGTGAACCCAACAGTAGAGCCACTGGAGGATGGTGAACCCAACAGTAGAGCCACTTGAGGATGGTGAACCCAACAGTAGAGGCACTGGAGGATGGTGAACCCAACAGTAGAGCCACTGGAGGATGGTGAACCCAACAGTAGAGCCACTGGAGGATGGTGAACCCAACAGTAAGACGCACTGGAGGATGGTGAACCCAACAGTAGAGCCACTGGAGGATGGTGAACCCAACAGTAGAGCCACTGGAGGATGGTGAACCCAACAGTAGAGGCACTGGAGGATGGTGAACCCAACAGTAGAGCCACTGGAGGATGGTGAACCCAACAGTAGAGGCACTGGAGGATGGTGAACCCAACAGTAGAGCCACTTGAGGATGGTGAACCCAACAGTAAGACGCACTTAGGAGAACTTGAGATGCAGAATATGTTTTAATCAGAGTTTGAGCAATTATCCACAGCTAGAGCAAAGAGCAGTTCTCAAACTAAACCAGGCCAAAAGGCATTCCACAAAAATATTCCAGAGATTCAAAAAATCTTGAAACAAACTCCAGAGGAGAAAACTGACAAAATAAAACTGATAAGGGAATACTTCACAGGAAACAGAAAATACAATGTCTTTAGAGAACACATACTCAGGCAACCGGCTACAGAACAACTAAACACCAAGCAAAAATAGGTCAAAAAATGCAATGTACAACGATGGACACTACTCGCCCTAAACGGGTACCATATTGGCTACATAGCGGAAGAGGAGGAGCCCTTACGGCAGCTTTTCATTTCTAAAATAATGGCAGACGAAATGACTCGCGAGCAGATTTGCCTTAGATTCGCAGGTGTCACAATCAGATTTGCGTCCGTCACTTCCCGCCAAGTGGTTAACGTAAGTGTTCCATTTGAGACAGCACTACTCAGCGACAGAGTGCACTACAGATGTAAGTGCACTACAGATGTAAGTGCACTGTATTGCAGTGCACTGTATTGCAGTGTACTTAGTAAAGTGCGCAGTAGTAGACACAGCCACAGTCACTTATATATACACAGCTGAACGAGACCCAGGTGAACCTAATAACATTAATTACAAGCTGAGTAAGCCGGGCATGAGGACCTCTAGAGGCCAAAACACAACAAGACAAGCAATATATAGACAGAGGGGATGAGAGGAGAGGGGATGAGAGGAAAAGGGAGGAGATGAGAGGACAGGGGAGGAGAGGGGAGGGACGTTGTCCTGGGTTGAGGTTAGGAGGGGGGGAAGGTTAGGAGGGGGGAGGTTAGGAGGGAGGGGGAGGTTAGGAGGGGGAAGGTTAGGAGGGAGGGGGAAGGTTAGGAGGGAGGGGAGGTTAGGAGGGAGGGAGGGGGAGGTTGGGAGGGAGGGAGGGGAGGGAGGGGGATGTTGGGGTAGCAGTGTAGTAATCAAAGCTAATGGTTCTATTGTGTGTAAAAAGCTTCTGCTGGTCCCAGAGAGAGGACAGGAGTGGGATGATGGTCAGTGGAGTGAATGTGTGTGTATGTTTGTGTGTGAGTGTGTGTATGTGAGTGTGTGTGTGTGTGTATGTGAGTGTGTGTATGTGAGTGTGTGTATGTGAGTGAGTGTGTGTGTGTGTGTGTGTGTATGTGAGTGTGTGTGTGTATGTGTGTGTGTGTGAATAGGGCAGTTGCACCTGCTCCTTTGTTTGAGGCCTGGCTGCTGTTTATCAGGTCTGGAACACAGGCCTCACTCTCCTCACCTCCTCACCACCCCCTCACCCCTCCTGACTGTGTTTCTATAGAGACGGTGTGACTGTGTTTCCATAGAGATGGTGTGTTTCTATGGAAATGGTGTTTCTGACTGTGTTTCCATGGAGATGGTGTATTTCTATGGAGACCATGTGTCTGACTGTGTTCCGTCTCCAGATGAGCGAAGAGGACGACAAGAGGACCAGGACACGCTCCAGAGGAATCAGAGGTGAGACTCCTCTTCTCTCTCTCCATCCCTCCTCTCTATCTCTCCATCCCTCTTCTCTCTCTCTCTCTCTCTCTCCATCCCTCCTCTCTCCATCTCTCCCCATCCCTCTCTCTATCTTTCCATCCCTCTTCTCTCTCTCTCTCTCTCCATCCCTCCATCTCTCTCTCTCCATCCCTCTTCTCTCTCCTTCCATCCCTCTTCTCTCTCTCTCTCCATCCCTCATCCCTTCATCTCTCTCTCTCCATCCCTATTCTCTCTTTCCATCCCTCTTCTCTCTCTCTCTCTCTCTCTCTCTCTCTCTCTCTCTCTCTCTCCATCCCTCATCCCTCCATCTCTCTCTCTCCATCCCTCTTCTCTTTTTTTCTCCATCCCTCTTCTCTCTCTCTGAATCCCTAGAGGAAGGGGGAGGAGGAGATGAGAGGGGGAGGTGAGGAAAGGGGAGGGGGAGGAGAGGAGGAGAATAAAGGAGGAGAGGAAAGGGGAGGGGAGGAGAGGAGGGGAGGAGGGGAGGAGGAGAGGTGTGGAGCTCCAGATGGGTAGTTAATAAGCTGGTCTGGTGAGATTGGCTGGAGGGTCATTATCTCCATGACGATTAAGACCAGAGTAAGAAGGATGTAGTGCAGTTGTTCTTTTAATTTCATTTGTCGTGAGTAAGACTGTACTACAACAATAATTCTGCTTAGATGCTGAAGTTTGCATATAACTGTCGTTTCTGTGTTAATGCGTGTGTGTGTGTGTCAATGTTTATTTTTCATTCCTGGTAATGCAGTCATGTCTCCTGGGAGCTGTAGACATTTGTGATGCATTGATTGTAGTTTCTATACCAGTGCAGCTTACAGGCGATATCTGCTTTGTTTTCTCTTCACCTCTCTCCCTTCCCTCTTCCTCTCACTCCCCTCCCCTCCTTCCTTCTCTCTCCCCTCCACTCCCTCCCTCACCCCTCTCCCCCCAGCTCCAGCAGAGTCGTCAGGACAGGAGAGGTAAGGACATGATGACACCAGGCTTGTATTTGTGTGTGTGAGACTGCTGTTCATGTTTCCATCCGTCCAGCAGCATTAATAAGCACCCAACTACTGGACACAGTCTAACGCCACCCCCCCCCCCCATCCTCCTCATCCAACATGCAAATTCAGCTTTTTTTTAATAACAGAGATAAATAGAGTCATAAAGGAGGAGGGGAGGGGAGACACAAGCAGACCTGATTTCTGATCATGGGAGATGCCAGTTCTGACGTTTGACACATTAAGATCTTTCCTGATATGCACCTTAATAGTGTGGGTTATTGAATGTGTGTGTTGTTGAATGTGTGTGTGTGTTGTTGTGTGTGTGTGTTGTTGTGTGTGTGTTGTTGCATCCTCTTACACGTGTCTCTCCACCAGCTGCCCAACCTCAGGATGCTCAGGGTCAGGTCATATCAGCGGGAGGTACTCACGCCACCGCAGGTAGGGCAGCACCTCCTAGAACCTAGTACCTCTAGCCCTTCTAGTCCCTCTAGTACCTCTAATGTCCCTCTAGTCCCTCTAGTATTTCTAGTCCCTGTAGTACCTCTAGTCCCTCTAGTACCTCTAATGTCCCTCTAGTTCCTCTAGTCCCTCTAGTACCTCTATTCCCTCTAGTACCTCTAGTACCTCTAATGTCCCTATAGTACCTCTAGTACCTCTAATGTCCCTCTAGTATCTCTAATGTCGCTCTAGTCCCTCTAGTACCTCTAGTCCCTCTAGTATCTCTAATGTCCCTCTAGTACCTCTAATGTGTCTCTAGTTCCTCTAGTCCCTCTAGTACCTCTAGTCCCTCTAGTACCTCTAATGTCCCTCTAGTACCTATAGTGTCCCTCTAGTCCCTCTAGTGTCCCTAATGTCTCTCTAGTCCTTCTAGTACCTCTAATGTCCCTCTAGTGTCCCTAATGTCCCTCTAGTCCCTCTAGAGTCTCAATTACCTATAATGTCCCTCTAGTCTGTCTAGTACCTCTAGTCCCTCTAGTACCTCTAGAGTCTCTAGTACCTCTAATGTCCCTCTAATCCCTCTACTCCCTCTAGTACCTCTAGTACCTCAAATGTCCCTTTAGTCCCTCTAGTACCTCTAGTGTCCCTGTAGTCCCTCTAGTCCCTCTAGTACCTCTAGTACCTCTAATGTCCCTTTAGTACCTCTAGTCCCTCTAGTACATCTAGTACTTCTAGTCCCTCTAGTACCTCTAGTACCTCTAATGTCCCTCTAGTCCCTCTATTGTCCCTCTAGTACCATCCCTCTAGTCCCTCTAATGTCCCTCTAGTACCTCTAGTACCTCTAGTTTCAGACTAGTCCCTCTAGTCCCTCATGTGTCCTTCTAGTCCCTCTAGTGTCCCTTTAGTGTCTCTAGTGTACCTCTAGTGTCCCTCTAGTCCCTCGAGTACCTCTAGTGTCCCTAGCCCTTCTAGTCCCTCTAGTATCTCTAATGTCCCTCTAGTCCTTCTAGTACCTCTAATGTGGGAGTCAGTTGGCTGAGCGGTGAGGGAGTCGGGCTAGTAATCCGAAGGTTGCCAGTTCGATTCCCGGTCATGCCAACTGACGTTGTGTCCTTGGGCAAGGCACTTCACCCAACTTGCCTCGGGGGAATGTCCCTGTACTTACTGTAAGTCGCTCTGGATAAGAGCGTCTGCTAAATGACTAAATGTAAATGTAATGTAAATGTAATGTCCCTCTAGTTCCTCTTGTCCCTCTAGTACCTCTAGTCCCTCTAGTACCTGTGATGTCCCTCTAGTCCTTCTAGTCCCTCTAGTACCTCTAGAGTCTCTAGTACCTCTAATGTCCCTCTAGTCCCTCTAGTACCTGTAGTGCCTCTAGTACCTCTAGTGCCTCTAGTACCTCTAATGTCCCTCTAGTACCTCTAATGTCCCTCTAGTACCTCTAGTCCCTCTAGTACTTCTAGTACCTCTAATGTCCCTCTAGTACCTCTAGTCCCTCTAGTACCTCTAGTCCCTCTAGTACCTCTAGTACCTCTAATGTCCCTCTAGTACCTCTAGTCCCTCTAGTACCTCTAGTCCCTCTAGTACCTCTAGTACCTCTAATGTCCCTCTAGTACCTCTAATGTCCCTGTAGTCCCTCTAATGTCCCTCTAGTACCTCTAATGTCCCTGTAGTCCCTCTAGTACCTCTAGTACCTATAATGTCCCTCTAGTACCTCTAATGTCCCTCTAGCCCCTCTAGTCCCTCTAGCACCTCTAATGTCCCTCTAGTCCCTCTAATGTTCCTCTAGTCCCTCTAGTCCCTCTAATGTCCCTCTAGTCCCTCTAATGTCCCTCTAGTACCTCTAGAGTCTCTAGTACCTCTAATGTCCCTCTAATCCCTCTAGTCCCTCTAGTATCTCTAGTACCTCTAATGTCCCTGTAGTCCCTGTAGTACCTCTAGTACCTCTAGTGTCCCTCTAGTCCCTCTAGTACCTCTAATGTCCCTCTAGTACCTCTAATGTCCCTCTAGTCCCTCTAGTCCTTCTAGTACCTCTAGTACCTCTAATGTCCCTCTAGTACCTCTAATGTCCCTCTAGTCCCTCTAGTACCTCTAGTCCCTCTAGTACCTCTAATGTCCCTCTAGTACCTCTAATGTCCCTCTAGTCCCTCTAATGTCCTTCTAGTCCCTCTAGTACCTCTAATGTCCCTCTAGGATCTCTAATGTCCCTCTAGTCCCTCTAATGTCCTTTTAGTCCATCTAGTGTCCCTCTAGTACCTCTAGTCCCTCTAATGTCCCTCTAGTCCCTCTAGTATCTCTAATGTCCCTCTAGATCCTCTAGTCCCTCTAGTACCTCTAAAGTCCCTCTAGTACCTCTAGTACCTCTAATGTCGCTCTAGTCCCTCTAAAGTCCCTCTAGTACCTCTAGTACCTCTAATGTCCCTCTAGATCCTCTAGTCCCTCTAGTACCTCTAAAGTCCCTCTAGTACCTCTAGTACCTCTAATGTCCCTCTAGTCCCTCTAGTGTCCCTCTAGTACCCCTAGTTTCCGACTAGTCCCTTTTGTCCCTCTTGTGTCCTTCGTGTCCCTCTAGTGTCTATAGTGTCCCTCTAGTACCTCTAGTTTCCGACTAGTCCCTCTAGCACCTCTAGTACCTCTAGTGTCAGACTAGTTCCTCTAGTACCGCTAGTGTCTTTAGTCCCAGTACCAAGGCCATGCTAACACGTTAACATCATGTGTGTGTGTCTCTGTCTGTCTTCACTTCTAAGCTGTTCAGATGTTTATCATTTAACATTTCTCTCACATTAACTCATATTTCTCTCTCTCTTACCCTCCTTCCTCTCCACCCCTCTCTCCCTGTCCCTCTCTCCCTCTTGCTCTCCCCCTCTTTCTTTCCACCACAGTGTGCTGGGATGTCCATTGGCAAGGAAACGGCGACTCCAAGAACAGGAAGAGCCTGCCGCGAAGAGGAAGTCCCACCCCCTGAAGCTGTGGTTGGACGACAGAGTGCTTCAGAGTGACGAGACCAGCGATCCGGAGGGAGGGGGGGGAGGAGGAGGGGAGGGGAGGGAGAGGAGGGAGGGAGGGAGGCCAGCGAGCCGGAGGGAGGGGAGGGTGGGGGGGGAGGAGGAGGTTGCAAAGGGGTCGACCCTCGCTGAGAAGACGAAGGAAGAGGAGGAGGAGACGGAGGAGGAGGAGGGAGGAGAGGAGGGAAGAGAGGAGACACAGGGAGCAGAGAACAAGCAGGGAGAGGGAGGAGAGGACGAGGGAGAAAGAGAGCCGGCGGTTGAGAGCACGTCTTCAGCTGAGCCAGAGGAAGGTAGGTGTTGCTACATAGCTACATACAAAAAGTGGTCTTATCTTGAAGTAACATAAAACAATTCTGTGGGTTCAAGGTGCAATATTATGTAATTTGTATTTCTCAACTGTATGCATACTGCATGCAACAGTACGTCCTTATTAGGGAGCATCGGTATGCACTAAAGTAGGTGTGTGATTTGGGACGCAGGGTTTACGCTTTGTTCTTCTCTCCCAGAAGAGTGCATGATCATCGAGCCTTCACCTGGCACAGCACCCTCAGTGGCCAGAGAGGGAACTGCACCCCAGAGGATTGAGGAGGAGCAGGGGGAGGAGGAGAGGGAGAGGGGAGGAGAGGGGAACCTAGCTACCATCACATAGTAGCCAGCTCGCTCCTTCACCTCAGCCAAGTTCCTCACAACAACACAAACACAAACAACCGAGCCAGAAGCCCCAGCGGACATGAACCTGTTGCCATGGAGATGGAGGCTGATTTCACATCAGCAAGAGAGGAGGAAGAGGACGAGGTGACAGAAGTGAAGGAATTCAGATGTTATGTTCCGAGGGAGGAGCATCCCCAGTATCACCCTGTAAACATTCATCAACAGAGTGAAGAGGAGGAGGGAGGAGAGGAGAGAATCAGAGCAGCGTGACGTCCGGGAGGAAGAGGAGGAAGAGGATGAAGATGAGATAAGAGAGGGGGAGGGAGGGGGAGGAGGGTGACACCCCGCCCACCTCTGACATCACCAGCAGCATAGACACTCAGGGATCAGACGCCAGTGCTAATGACCACTCAGTCTGTCCACCGGGGGACTACAAGTCCCATTGCACCCGTCTGCCAGAGAACTACAACTCCAACAATTCCACACCACAGGAAGACTTTGACTCCCATAACACCAGTCCACAAGAGAACTACAATACCCACAGCCCTCTCGAGGACTACAGGCCCAATAAGTCCAGTCAACGAGAGAACTACATACCCCATAGGTCTAGCCTGATGGACTACAACTCCCACAGGGCCAGCCTGGTGGAAAATTACAACCCCCACAAGGCCGGCTCCCCAGAGAACTACAACCCCCCACAAGGCCAGCTTCCCAGAGAACTACAACCCCCACAAGGCCAGCTCCCCAGAGAACTACAACCCCCACAAGGTAAGTGTTTGAAACTAGTGTTAGTTTCCTCCCAGGATCACATTGACTCTTATTGAGAGACTTGTTGCTCTTGTTGGTTAGTTGTAACTGATTTAAAATTCTTGTACTCCCTGTGAAATATATTATTGTGCTTGCTTTTCTGCAGGTACACTCTTGCACTTTTGAGGTTCATGTTGTTTAATTGTAACTTGTTTAACTACATGCTCTTATGGTTCTTGCCTTTGGCACTTATTTGGTTTTTCACAATGTATGCTTCATGTTTTGGCTACCCGCAATGTTTGGGGCTATCTCGTTGTAATGATCAGTAACCTAGGCCCTTTTGTAAAGCTCTCTCTTGGAAGTCGTTTTGGATAAATGCGTCGGCTAAATGAATAAATGTAAATGTAAGGCCCCCCCCCCTGGACCGTGATCGAGGTGCGCTCTGAGGAGTCTGAGAACGAGGATGAAGATGGCGATGATGAGGACAGCCAGTCCCTGCGCTCCACCGACGACTCTGAGATGTTTGACCATGTCGAGAGGGAACCTTGGTCTGCTGGAACAGGCCATCGCCCTGAAAGCCCAGCAGGGGAGGGGGAGGGCCTCGCGACCTGCTCCGACCCCCCCCACCGACCTCAGACCCCCCCCCCGACCTCCGACCCCCCCCAGCACCAACACTACTTCACCATGGAGGACAGACCCAAACACTTGGATGTTCTGCGCAAGAGCTTCTTCACCAGCAAAGGTGGGAGAGGGAATGAGGGGGAGGAAGCCAGGGGTAGGAGAAGGAGGGAGGGAGGGAGGATGGGAGAGGAGGGAGGGAGAGGAGGATGGGAGAGGGAGGGAGCCAGGGGTAGGAGAAGGAGGGAGGGAGGGAGGATGGGAGAGGAGGGAGGGAGAGGAGGATGGGAGAGGGAGGGAGCCAGGGGTAGGAGAAGGAGGGAGGGAGGGAGGATGGGAGAGGAGGGAGGGAGAGGGAGGGGAGCCAGGGGTAGGAGAAGGA
>NC_090056.1:21248990-21405056 GCF_038355195.1 Osmerus mordax | reverse complement strand
AAGAGAGACAGAGGGAGACAAGTTGTCATGTCTCTCACCCCCGTCCCAACAGGTCTAATTAAGTGCTACTTGTCTCATTAAAATTCAATTTAGTGGCCAATGGAGCATTGCCTTGTCATGTCTCCATACCCCTCCTCTCCTCCTCCCCCCTATGTATCTCCTCCTCAATCTACCTTCTCCTCCTCTTTTCCCCTCAACCTCTCCTTTCCTTTCCTTCGCCCCTCTCCTCAACTACCTTCCATCTCTTCACCCTCTCTCCCCCAGAGAGCAGTCGACCCGAGAAGAGAGAAATCAGGTGCCCTACCCCAGGGTGTGATGGGACAGGTCATGTGACCGGCCTCTACCCCCACCATCGCAGCCTCTCAGGATGTCCACACAAGGACAGGATTCCCCCAGAGAGTACGTACACCTTCACCTAGTAGCTATAACCTGGTACCTAGAACATAGACCTAGTACTTACATCCTAGAACCTATACTTTAAAGCCTAGTACATATACTAACCTAGAACTCAGACTCTAAAGCCTAAAGTACCTAAAACCTAGTACATACCTTAAACCAAGTTCTTAGAACCTAGGACCCAGTAACTAGAACCTAGTAGATACATAGAACCTAGTGCTCAGTACCTATAGCCTAGTACCTAGAACATACTTTGTACAGGATTGGAAGGAAGAACACAGGATCCCCTGGAGAGTAGGTGAACCTTCCCCTAAGTTATAGAACCTAGAACCTGAAACGAGTACCATACCCTTACAAAAAATAAGTATATTAAAGTATACTATAAGTATACTAAAATATGGATAGTACACTTTTAGTTCACTTTTGATATACTTTTAAGAAGTATACTTAGATAATAGTTCACTTTTGATGTACTTTTAAGTATGCTTTGAAAATAGTTCACTTTTTATATACTTTTAAGAAGTATGCTTTGAAACATAAAATTGTATACATTTCTTCTGGAGTAGGATGTACGTTTTCTATTATTATACAGCAAAAACAGTCAAAGTAATTTTTAAGTACATTACAGGTTAAATTCTTTAGATCCATCTCATTCTAATTATTCATGTGTAGGAAAATCTATTATGCATTGCACATTGAATCTTTTTTTGTACTGAAGCTGTAACCTTAATTACTGCAAAAACCTTTTGAAGCCCTATAATCTTATACTAATAATTATCAATTGGAGTATTAATGGAAAAAACTAAAAAGCTACTTGAGAAAGAAGCAGACAGAAGGGTTGCATTATACATTTGAAGGTTATACTGTCAAACTGACTGAAGCACGAAATAAGGACATGAAAAAATGAAGATAGCGTGGCTCATTGACTGGTCAATTCCCATGATGCAAGGCGGTAAATAATGTAAGAATTTGCTAAGTTTGCCGTTTGTTCGAAATACAAATGTAACTTCATGAATTTTGTTTTTTTTATGTGTCTGCTTAGAATGTAGTGTTTTGTTGCGTGGTAATTGTCATTGTTGTGCCGGTTTACCATTGTAACCAAGAGTTAAATGAGTGTTACGTTTCATAAGAGGAGCTGGATTATTTCATCTTTTGTGTATACACAATAATTAGCTTCTTTCAGCTAAGGATCTGCGGTGTTACTTGGCGACGCAAGATCAGCGGCGTGTGAAGGGCCCCTAAACATTTAAATATATTAGGAAATCAGAGTAAATTGACATTTATTAAGTTAACTTCTTGACGTACTTACATTAATTGAAAGTGCACTTGTAAGTATTGCAAAGTATACTTTGAAGTACTTTAAGAAATATACTTTATGAACTGAAAGTGCACTACACAGGCTACTTTACAGTATTCAAAAGTAAACCTCAAATACACTATAAGTGTACTTTAAAGTGTACTAAATGACCTAAAAAGTGGGCCAATTCAGTTTACTTAGTACAAAAATAGTATAGAAATAAGTACACTTTAAGTACTTAGTAGCATAGTAGTATACTCTTAAGTACCATGATAATAGTATACTTTTTATGCTAAGTATACTTACAAAATAAACATGAAGTATACTTCTTTTTTGTAAGGGTACCTATTAGGTAAAGACAGCATTCCTCCAGTTCTGAGTGTAACCATGGTTTCTCCCTCCAGTTCTGGCCATGCATGAGAACGTGCTGAAGTGTCCGACTCCTGGCTGCACTGGTCAGGGACACGTCAACAGCAACCGCAACACTCACCGCAGGTATCCCCGGGGTGTGTGTGTGCGTGGGTGTGTGTGTGCGTGGGTGTGTGTGTGCGAGGGTGTGTGTTACATAGTCTTGGTTTTCTTACGGTATTTCCTGTCCCGCACTCGACCAATCTTTCCTGTGACTCCTCCCAGTCTGTCAGGCTGTCCAATCGCTGCTGCCGACAAGCTTTCCAAGGGCAACGACAAGCAGTTGCTGCCTCAGCCAATTGGAGAGCACCTCAAAGGAAGTCCAACCAATGAGCGCATACTGAGGTGAGGAAGAGGAGAGGGTTTTGGGAGGAAGCTTATATGTCTCCTGGTCCATGCAATGTACGAGAGTCTGGTTAGGACCAGGCTACATGAGCAGGCCCAGTCACCCCATCTCTCTCTCGTTCCACCCCTCTGTCCCCCCCCCCCCCCCCCCTCTCTCTCTCTCTCTCTCTCTCTCTCTCTGTCTCTCTCTCTCTCTCTGTCTCTCTCCCCCATCCCCTCTCTCTCTCTCCATCTCTCTCTCTCTTTCTCTCCATCTCTCTCTCCATCTCTCTCTTTCTCTCCATCTCTCTCCACATCTTTCTCTCTCCATGTCTCTCTCTCTCTCTTTCCCTCATCTGGTCTCATCATGACTGCAGACTGCACTGAGGTATTCTATGCTTCTCTCTGGTATGTTAATTAGTAATGCAGCCAATAAGCAAATTATTCGTAGCTGTGGGGGCATTGTGAGGATTGGGGGAGAAATTAATTGCTTTCCTGAGGCACCTTAGTGGTTGAAGCACGCCAGCCGGATGAAAACCTCATATGGAGGGTCTTGTTGTGGTCATTGTTATGCTAATGAGCTGTCCTGTGTGGTTAGAACACACAGACACTTCTAGTAGCCCTCAGACTTCTAATAGAACACATGGAACACATGGAACACATGGGGCAGACTGACAGCTGGCCAGAGACTCTCTGCCTCCACTAAGAGCACATGTGTGTCTGAGAGTGTGTGTGTGATGTCTGAGTGTGTGTGTGTCTGAGTGTGTGTGTGTCTGAGTGTGTGGGTGTGTGTGTGTCTGAGTGTGTGTGTGTGTCTGAGAGTGTGTGTGTGATGTCTGAGTGTGTGTGTGTGTGTGTGTGTGTCTGTGTGTGTGTGTGTGTCTGAGAGTGTGTGTGTGATGTCTGAGTGTGTGGGTGTGTCTGAGTGTGTGTGTGTCTGAGTGTGTGTGTGGTGTGTGTGATGTCTGAGTGTGTCTGAGAGAGTGTGTGTGATGTGTGAGTGTGTGTCTGAGAGTGTGTGATGCGTGAGTGTGATGTCTGAGTGTGTGTGTGGTGTCTGAGTGTGTGTGTGGTGTGTGTGTGTGATGTCTGAGTGTGTTTGTGAGATTTGTGAGCGTGTGTGTGAGATGTGTTAGTGTGTGTGTGTGGTGTGTGTGTGTGTGTGTGTGTGTGAGATGTATTAGTGTGTGTGAGATGTGTGAGTGTGTGTGTGTGTTGGGGCTTCTCCTGGGATTCTGTTCTGAAAGACGCCAGCTCTCCAGGAAAGTGAGAGGGTTTTAAAGCTCATAAATGCTCTGCTCTACAACATGCCCTCAGCTGATAAGAGCTTTTAATCCTGCCCCACTCCTGCTCAGTATCATTCTTCTCTCTCTTTACCTCTCCCTCTCTCTACCTCTCCTCTCTCTACCTCTCCTCTCTCTACCTCTCCCTCTCTCTACCTCTCCCTCTCTCTACCTCTCCTCTCTCTACCTCTCCTCTCTCTACCTCTCCCTCTCTCTACCTCTCCTTCTCTATCTCTCTCCCTCTCTTTTTTTTCCCTCTCTCTGTAAGAAGAAATACAATATCATGTATATTGTGAGTAAGATGTATCAAACTGTGTAGTAATAGTGCTTTTTCCCCCATCCCAACTATCTCTCACCAATCCCCCCTCCCCCTTCCAACTTTTTCTCCTCCCCCTCCCCCGTCCCGCTCTCCCCTCCCCCTCCTCCCCCTTCCAGACCCATGTGCTATGTCAAGCATGTGGAGGGGTCCCAGCTGGGTCCCCCGTACCCCAGCCTGTCTCCCAGCATGCCTAGCGTGGCTAGAGCTAACCTGGCCAGGGAGCTGGAGAAGTACTCCAAGGTCTCCTTCGACTACGCCAGCTTCGATGTGCAGGTGTTTGGGAAACGCATGCTGGCTCCAAAGATGGCGGCCGGCGAAAGCTCACCGAAAGCCTTCAAATGTATGCAATATCCCTCAATAATCAGCCACACTTCATGTTAAGGTTACCTACCATGTAACTACATACCCCTTCCCACTCTCCTCCCCTCCCCCCCTTCTCCCTCTCCTCCACCAGCTAAACACTCGTTCCCTAAGTCCTCCTCCCCCAGCCTCAGCCTCCACAGTAGCTATGGCAACAGGAACTCCTCCTACTCACACGATGCCGAGGAGGCACACATGGCCGCCACCGCCATCTTGAATCTGTCAACGCGCTGCTGGGAGCGTCCAGAGAACCTCAGCACACGCAGCACCCTTACGCACCCCAAGGTAGCCTCCCTCCCTCCCTCCTTTCATCCCTCCCCCTCTCATCCCTCCCTCCCTCTCATCCCTCCCTCCCTCTCATCCCTCCCCCTCTCATCCCTCCCCCTCTCATCCCTCCCTCCCTCTCATCCCTCCCCCTCTCATCCCTCCCTCCCTCTCATCCCTCCCTCCCCCTCTCATCCCTCCCTCCCTCTCATCCCTCCCTCCCTCTCATCCCTCCCCCCTCTCATCCCTCCTCCCTCTCATCCCTCCCTCCCGCTCATTCCCTCCCCCTCTCATCCCTCCCTCCCTCTCATCCCTCCCTCTCATCCCTCCCTCTCATCCCTCCCCTCTCATCCTCCCTCCCCCTCTCATCCCTCCCTCCCTGTCATCCCTCCCTGTCATCCCTCCCCCTCTCATCCCTCCCCTCCTTCCCCCTCTCATCCTCCCTCTCTCATCCCTCCCCCTCTCATCCCTCCCTCCCTCTCTCATCCCTCTCCCTCTCATCCCTCCCCCTCTCATCCCTCCATATCTCTCATCCCTCCCTCTCACCCCTCCCCCTCTGATCCCTCCCTCTCATCTCTCCCTCTCTCTCTCATCCCTCCCTCTCATCCCTCCCCCTCTCATCCCTCCCTCTCTCATCATTCCTCTCTCATCAATCTCATCCCTCCCTCTCATCTCTCTCATCCCTCCCTATCTCATCCCTCCCCCTCTCATCCCTCCCTCTCTCATCTCTCCCTCTCCCCTCTCATCCCTCCCTCTCTCATCATTCCCTCTCTCATCAATCTCATCCCTCCCTCTCTTATCCCTCCCCTCTCTCATCCCTCTCATCCCTTTTCCTCTCATCTCTCTCATCCCTCCCTCTCTTATCCTTCCCTCTCTCATCCCTCCCTCTCTCATCCCTCTCATCCCTTTTCCTCTCATCTCTCTCATCCCTCCCTCTCTTATCCTTCCCTCTCTCATCCCTCCCTCTCTCATCCCTCTCATCCCTTTTCCTCTCATCTCTCTCATCCCTCCCTCTCTTATCCTTCCCTCTCTCATCCCTCCCTCCCTCATCCCTTTCATCTCTCTCATCCCTCCCTCTCATCCCTCCCTCTCATCCCTCCCTCTCTCATCTCTCCCTCTCATCCCTCCCTCCCACCCTCCCTACCTCTCATATCTCCCTCTCTTATCCCTCCCTCTGTGACCCCTGTATGACCCCTATGTGACCCCATGTGACCCCTGGCTACAGAATGTGGACATTGAGGTGGATGAGAATGGAACTCTGGACCTGAGCATGAAGAAGCCTATTAAACATGAGGGCTCCAGTCCAGGTGTGCTCTCTCCTGACCCCACCTCCTCCTCCTCCCTCCACCTGACCTTGCCTCTCCTAGGCCACACCCACAAGCAAGAGGAGTGGGAGGGGCCTCTGGACTACACTAAACCCAACCGCCAGAGAGAAGAGGACATGGAGGAGGTTTGTTCTCTAAGTTTGTACCCTGCCAGGTTCTCTAAGGTTCTACCCTGCCAGGTTCTCTAAGTTTCTACCCTGCCAGGTTCTCTAAGGTTCTACCCTGCCAGGTTCTCTAAGGTTCTACCCTGCCAGGTTTTCTAAGGTTCTACCCAAGCATGTTCTATGATGTCCAAGATTTTAATTCAAAGGTATGTGTGTGTGGTGACCTTCAGATGGAACACACAGGCCAGTCCTGTGCCTCGTCAGATCCTGAGGACTGTGAGGCCTGGGAGGACAGGGAGTACCCTGGCGATGTCACTTCCCCAACTTCAAGATCAAGTTCCAACCCAAGGACTGCAAGAAAGACCTTCTTCTGTAAGAGATCCCTTTCACACACACACAGACACACACACCTCCTCATCACACACACTCCTCATCACACACAGACACACACACTCATCACACGCAGACACACACACTCCTCTTCCTCTGACCTCACTCTATCTTCCTTTCACCTCTCTCCTCATCTCTCTCCTCCCCCTCTCTCGCTGCTTCTCCTTCTCTCCTCTCTCTCTCTCTCTCTCTCTCTCTCACGCTCTCTCTCTCCTCATTTCTCTCCTCCCCCTCTCTTGCTGCTTCTCCTTCTCTCCTCTCTCTCTCTCTCTCTCTCTCTCTCTCTCTCTCTCTCCTCTCTCTCTCTCTCTCTCTCTCTCTCTCTCTCTCTCTCACGCTCTCTCTCTCACGCTCTCTCTCTCCTCCTCTCTGTCCTCCTTCTCTCTCCTCCACTCTCCTCCTCCTCTCTCTCCCCAGGTGTCCCACCCCTGGTTGTGATGGTAGTGGTCATATCACTGGAAACTACGCCTCCCATCGCAGGTAGGACACCCAGTGTAGAGACTCACACCCACACCCAGGGTCAGAGGTCAGGGGTCAGGGTCAGGGTTAGACGCAGGTAGGGTAGATTACACCCTCCTCCTAGGCCTCCTGCATGACAGAACCTGTGGATCTCTCTGGGGTCAGGGGACAGGCCTCCTGCATGACAGAACCTGTGGATCTCTCAGGGGTCAGGGGTCAGGGGACAGGCCTCCTGCATGACAGAACCTGTGGATCTCTCGGGTCAGGGGTCAGTTCTCCTGCATGACAGAAACTGTGGATCTCTCTGGGGCCAGGGGTCAGGGGTCAGGCCTCCTGCATGACAGAACCTGTGGATCTCTGCCTGGCTGCTCTCTACCTGCTCCTGCTGACTATTACTGTCTTCCTCTCTCTCTCCTTATCTCTCTCCTCCTTATCTCTCTCTCCATTTCTGTCTCTCTCTTTCTGTATCTCTCACTTTCTATCTCTCGCTTTCTGTCTGTTTCTTTCCTTCCCTCCCCCCTCTTTCTCTCTCTTCCTCTCTCTCTCTCTCTCTCTCTCTCTCTCTCTCTCTCTCTCTCTCTCTCTCTCTCTCTCTCTCTCTCTCTCTCTCTCTCTCTCTCCCCATCCCTCTCTCCCTCTCTCTCTCTCTCCCTCTCCCTCTCTCCCTCTCTCTCCCTCAGTCTCTCTGGGTGTCCTCTTGCTGATAAGAGTCTTCGTTCCCTCATGGCGGCTCACTCTGCTGAACTCAAGTATGTGTGTTCTCCTCTTCCTCCTTCTTTTCCTCCTCTCCTTGTCTTCTACACTCTCTCTTCTCTTCCTCCTCTCCTTGTCTCTACACTCTCTCTTCTCCTCCTCCTCCTCTTCCTCCTCTCCTTGTCTTCTACACTCTCTCTTCCTCCTCTCCTTGTCTTCTACACTCTCTCTTCTCCTCCTCCTCTTCTTCCTCTCCTTGTCTTCTACACTCTCTCTTCTCTTCCTCCTCTCCTTGTCTTCTACACTCTCTTCTCCTCCTCCTCCTCTTCCTCCTCTCCTTGTCTTCTACACTCTCTCTTCGCTTCCTCCTCTCCTTGTCTTCTACACTCCCTCTTCTCCTCTTTTCCTTTGCTCTTTCACCTCACTACCATGCTAATGCTACACACTTCTATCATGCTACCATGCTAATGCTACACACTTCTATCATGCTACCATGCTAATGCTACACACTTCTATCATGCTACCATGCTAATGCTACACACTCCTATCATGCTACCATGCTAAGGCTACACACTCCTATCATGCTACCATGCTAATGCTACACACTCCTAGCAAAGCTACCATGCTAATGCCACAGACCACAGTCATGCTAACATGCTAACGCTACAGACCTATCTAATGTTTCAATGAAACTATGGCTCCAATGCTAACGTGATACTGCTCCAGACCTCTATCATATAAACATGCTAATGCGACAGACATTCATTGAAAAAACTACGGACCTCCACCATGCTAATGCTACACAGCTACAGGGTGCTTAAATGTGTCTAATATGAATGCATCTGCTGATGATGCTCCCCCCTACCCCCCCAGGTGCCCCACCCAAGGGTGTGACGGCTCTGGCCACATCACCGGAAACTACGCCTCTCACAGGAGGTAGGACTGTTGGACACCTGCACACCTGCATGGACACACATCCACACTCGCTAACACACAAATAAATAACAAACACTTACAGGCAACACACACTCATACCCCCCCCCCCCCACACACACACAGACACACACACAAGGTCAGAGAAGTCTAGAGACAGATAATGTTAGTTGGAGACAGGATTCACACACATGCACACACACACACACACATGCACGCACACAAACATGCACGTACACACACATATCTCACCAGCACAATTCAGGCCTGTCTGGGGATGATCTCAATTTCATTTGATTTAATTCTAATCAAATTTGATTCTAATTTCAGAATATATCTGGTTTCCTGTAGTGTTTCCTCCAGGCTCCTCCTCCTCAGCAGGGTTAAGGCTGTTCCTTTACCAGACTTTTTTATCGGCTTCATACTTTGTGTTTGCAGTTTGTCTGGCTGTCCGCGTGCCAAGAAATGTGGAGTAAAAACCGCCCCCAGCAAGGACCCGGACGCCCCCGAGCTCTTAAAGTTCGTACCGCTCTGAGACACACATACCTCCAGCAGACAGACAGGGGCTCTGAGACACACATACCTCCAGCAGACAGACAGGGGCTCAGAGACACACATACCTCCATCAGACAGACAGGTGCTCTGAGACACACATACCTCCAGCAGACAGACAGGGGCTCTGAGACACACATACCTCCAGCAGACAGACAGGGGCTCTGAGACACACATACCTCCAGCAGACAGACAGGGGCTCTGAGACACACATACCTCCAGCAGACAGACAGGGGCTCAGAGACACACATACCTCCAGCAGACAGACAGGGGCTCTGAGACACACATACCTCCAGCAGACAGACAGGGGCTCTGAGACACACATACCTCCAGCAGACAGACAGGGGCTCTGAGACACACATACCTCCAGCAGACAGACAGGGGCTCTGAGACACACATACCTCCAGCAGACAGACAGGGGCTCTGAGACTCACGTACCTCCAGACAGGCGGCCATCTTGGCTCACCCAACCCCTCTCAAACATTGCATATTGATGACATCATCCATGGCCACACAGGCATTTAGGCTATCTGACTGTAGTTGATGGTAGAGTATTGCAGCATAGATCTCAAAGACAGAATATCAAATCCCCCCCCCAAAACAACAACAGTTACTACCATGTAACTACATAGCGATACCGGTAGTAACAACATTGTAGGTACATAGTTACACTTTATTACGGTTTAGCGGTAATAGTAAAACTTGATATGCGGGAAATTGGGCTTTTCAGGGGTTAGTAGATGCTAACGTCGACCCCCCACACCCTCCACCCTCATTCCCTTCTTCCACACCCTCTGCCCTCCCTCTCCTCTGCTCCCTCTCCTCTCCTCCCTATCCCTCTCCTCCCTATCCCCTCCTCACTATCCCTCTGCCCTCCCTCTCCTCTCCTCCCTATCCCTCTGCCCTCCCTCTCCTCTCCTCCACACCCTCTGCCCTCCCTCTCCTCTCCTCCCTATCCCTCTGCCCTCCCTCTCCTCTCCTCCCTATCCCTCTCCTCCCTATCCCCTCCTCACTATCCCTCTGCCCTCCCTCTCCTCTCCTCCCTATCCCTCTGCCCTCCCTCTCCTCCCTCTCCCCTCCTCCCTATCCCTCTGCCCTCCGTCTCCTCCCTCTCCTCTCCTCCCTATCCCTCTCCTCCCTATCCCCTCCTCACTATCCCTCTGCCCTCCCTCTCCTCTCCTCCCTATCCCTCTGCCCTCCGTCTCCTCCCTCTCCTCTCCTCCCTATCCCTCTGCCCTCCCTCTGCCCTCCTCTCCCTCCCCGCTCCTCCCCCTCCCAGTAGATGCCCGGTGCCTGGCTGTGACAGTCTGGGCCACATCAGTGGGAAGTATGCGACCCACCGCAGTGCATATGGCTGCCCCCTGGCGGCACGCCGGCAGAAGGAGGGTGTTCTGGGCGGAGCCCCGTTCAGCTGGAAGGCCTTCCGCGCTGAGGGCCCCAGCTGCCCCACACCCGCCTGCGACGGCTCCGGCCACGCCAACGGCAGCTTCCTCACGCACCGCAGGTGAGCCACGCCCACACAGACCATGCGCCCACTAGGACCATGCCCACTATGACCACGCCCACTATGACCACGCCCACACAGGCCACTCCCACACAGGCCATGTGCCCACTATGACCACGCCCACTATGACAATCTACAAGCCCTGATCTTGACACCTGATCTTGACCCCTGACCCTCTCCAGCCTGTCCGGGTGTCCCAGAGCCTCCTTTTCTAAGAAGAAGAGCAAGTTCCCTGGAGAAGACTTCCACTGCACCAAGTCCAGGACCAGCGACGGTAAGAGTGTGTGTGTGTCTGGGTGTGTGTATGTGTGTCTGGGTGTGTGTGTGTGTGTCTGTGTGTGTGTGTGTCTGGGTATGTGTCTGGTAGGGGTGGAACGGTACACTGAAGTCACGGTTCGGTTCATACCGCGGTTCAGACATCACGGTTCGGTACGAGTTCGGTACAACGGAGGGAAAAGCAAAACAAACCAGGTTCCTCTACGAGTGAATACGGGCGCATTGAAGATGACATGTAAATTCCGATTGCATCAGTGATTTTTTCGTCCCTATTTGTATGTGTATCTAATGGCTGGTTAAGCACTGTAGTGAGGAGAAGTTGGTAAAAAATTTGTCTCGTTCCAGTGATTGGCACACCTGGGTGATGGTGTCGGATATTTTTTGTCATTTAGCACTCGCCAGATGCGTTATATGCGTTAGCATGTTAGATGTATTTCCACTCACATACCCCACAACTGCTGAACAACGCCGACACACAGTGCTTGTCTTATCCACCACTCTCTTGCCTGTACTACTGTAACTAAATGGGAAACCAAAGTTTTCCCAAACTTGCAATCTTAAAGAGGCCGGCGCGTCCTCTATCTCTCGTGGGTCGCCACCACTCGCCACACTCGTCCATCTCTGACTCACGGCGGCGCCAATCAGAGCTTCAGAGCTACAGATTAGATGTCCCTAAAGAACACGAGTATCTAACAGTAGTTCCGCATTACATTAATTAATTTTTAAGTTTTATTTATTTTTATACCGTGTATTCTCCGTGTAATTTCATGCACCGAACCGTGACGCCCGTACCGCTTCGGTTCAATACGAATACATGTACCGTTCCACCCCTAGTGTCTGGGTGTATGTCTGGGTGTGTCTGAGTGTGTCTGTGTGTGTGTGTGTCTGTGTTTGTGTGTGTGGGTGTAGGGTCTTCTATACTATACTATAGTCTAACTCTACTCTACTGTACTCTCCTTTTGTCAGTCCTGGATAAGGATGAGGACATCCAGCAGCTGAACAAAGAGATAAACGACCTGAACGAGTCCAACTCTGAGGTGGAGGCAGACATGGTTAACTTGCAGACACAGGTGTGTGTGTGTGTGTGTGGGGGGGGGGGGCATAATCATGGCCTATATGGTCCCTCATGTGTAGTGATGATGTGATGATGGAATGATGCTGGGGTCCAGATCTCGTCCATGGAGCGCAGCCTGCAGAGCATCGAGCAGGACAACAAGATGATGGAGGAGCAGAACGAGGCTCTGTTCCTGGAGCTGTCTGGTCTCAGCCACGCGCTCATACACAGCCTGGCCCACATCCGCCTGCCGCACCTGGTGAGACACACACACTCACACACACAAACACATGCACGCACACACACTCACTCACACATGCACGCACACACAGTCATCCACAGTCACACAGCACTCGAGAGGCTCATGATTGGTTATTTGTCCCTAACCCTAACCCAGAAGGAGCCAATCACCGAGCAGAACTTCGACCGCTACGTGTCGACGCTGACAGACATGTACAGCAACAAGGAGCGCTTGCAGAGCCCAGAGAACAAGGCTCTGCTGGAGACCATCAACCAGGCAGTCAAGGGCATCAAGGTCTGAGGAGGGTGGGGTGGAGGGGGTCAGGGGTCAGTGTTGAGGGGTTTAGAGTCAGGGTTTGGGGGGGACATCATGGTCTAAGGGGGGGGGGGGGGTCAGGGGGTGGAGGGGGGTGAAGGGAGCGACACAAGAGACTTTACAGTATCATAAAGGTGAATACTTAAAAGGGCATTCAGGTTTTCTAAACAGCAACTTTAAAAAACCCAAACCAGAACCAGGACTAGAACAAGAACTAGTAATATAAATAGAACCAGGACCAGGACTTAACTAGCTGCTTCTGGTCTGGAAGGAGGATGCAGAGAAGAAGTAAAGAGGATGTGAACCTCACCCTTCAACCTAATCCTTCATGTCCAACTGAATGAAGAGAGTCTGGATTCCCATTGGCTGTCACTGTAGCTGTTAGCTGTGTCCTTCCTGTCTTAGAAGCTTAGAGGAAGTGGTCTCCATGGACACCATGACTCATAACAGGAGAGCATCAAGGCCACAGGGAAGGATGGAGGGATGGAGAGATGGAGGGATGGAGAGATGGAGGGATGGAGAGATGGAGGGATGGAGAGATGGAGGGATGGAGAGATGGAGGGATGGAGGGATGGAGGGATGGAGAGATGGAGAGAAGACTTGAAGGAGAGCAGGTGGCTGTGTGATCATGTGATCATGTGATCATGGGCAGTAGGGAGGGCAGTGAGGACTCTCCAAGTAGGAACACGCACATACACACACATACACACACACACACACACACATACCAACAACACACACATACCAACCACACACACACCCTGATAGGCCTTGAAGAAGAGACAGAGATGACGTCTAGAGCATGACGTCATCATCTTAGTGATGTTCCATCTGGCACCCCTGCCCCCCCCCCCCCCCCCTGCACCCTCCCCTGCAGACACTCATACACTCCCAGTAGAGGGGAGTGGCTGGTGTGTGGATGATGGAGGAGGGCAGTGAGAAAGTACCCCTGTCACTCTCATTGAGTCATGGACATGGTCATTTGCACTTAATTTCACTGAATAGTTTGTGGTACAATAATTAGTTGTAGGACTATTTAAATTTGTGAAACGCTTAAAATGTAATTTATTTGCTATTTATGTTATTATTATTATTATTGATGTTTGTTTGTTAATTTATTTGAATTATATCTATTTATTATGTTTATTGTTTTGTAAAGGGAACTTGTCAGGGAGAAATCAGGACTCCTACACATTAAGAAGATAAATTAAAAACTGACCACATTTAATTATTTTATATATATATATATTTATATCTTATTTTATTTTAAATACTTTTAATATACATTTTTAAGTGCAGATATTTTACAACTGACAAAAGTTTTGATAATTTTATAAACATTTTTTTTATTTTGTTTTTAATTTAACAATTTTGTTTACAGTACCTCCGTCTCTCTGTGATCTTTAAGTACCGCAGGGAGCTCCTGACCCCTGACCCCTGAGAGATACTCCTGGAGAATAAGAAAAGTATTTATTATTTTGTATTTAGTATTTATTAGATATTTAAGAAGGTTTCTGTGATGTGTTTATTTATTTGGTTTGGATGGGTGACAGCCGAGTCCCAGCTGGTCACATGAATAAAGACTACAGATCCCAGAGCAACACTAACCTGTCTGATTAAAGACTACAGATCCCAGAGCAACACTAACCTGTCTAAATAAAGACTACAGATCCCAGAGCAACACTAACCTGTCTGAATAAAGACTACAGATCCCAGAGGCAACTCCTTCACCTCCTCCGGGGTGAAGCAGGTCCAGCAGGAACATAGTTTCTATAAATAAAACATGGCAGAAGAAATAAATCAAGGACAGAAACCTGTGGCGATCAAAGTATACCTCTACTAGCGTTCTGTAGCAGCCTAGCCTGGCTCCCCTGACCCCCCTGACCCCCCTTTCACAGCCAGGAAGCCTTCTCAAGGGTTAGTGTAGGGTTAGCAGATGTTAAGTGGGGCTGTGTGTGTGTGGACTTACAGGGGCTCTGTAAACACACCCAGCTTCCAGCATCAACACACTTCTACATAAACACACCCAAGCTTCATAATAACACACCCTTGTAGCCTTACTATAGAAGTTAATTTTTTGATGCACAAAGTGCCACTACAGAACTCTCACTTTCAGACCTGACTCCTCCCATCCTGCCGTATTCCCTGGCAACCGTGTGGGAACAGGGCTTTGCAGGGAATGGATCCTGGTAGGCGGAGGGGCTTTGTGTGGGTGGAGCCTCGGTGGGGGTGGGGCCTAATGGGGCAGGGCCTTGTGGGCGGAGCCTCAGTGGGGCAGGGTTTTGCGGGGGGGAGTGAGTCAGGTGCCTTTATGTCTCAGCCCAGACGGCCATAAGTACACACTATATACATTCTGTATAAATAATAAAGTTTAAAGAAGCTATATATATATGAATGAAAACATACGTCTATTTTTCCAGTGTATTTGTTGACTTCTCTTGTGTTAGCTGGTCCCACAAATGTATCTGTCTGGGAGAGACTGGTCTATCCAGAGAGACTGGTCTGGGAGAGACTGGTCCAGGAGAAACTGGTCTGGGAGAGACATGTCCATCTAGGACAGACTGGTCCAGGACAGACTGGTCTAGGAGACACTGGTCTAGGAGACACTGGTCTGGGAGACACTGGTCTGGAAGAGACTGGTCTGGGAGAGACTTGTCCATCTAGGACAGACTGGTCCAGGAGAGACTGGTCTATTCAAGAGAGACTGGTCCAGGACAGACTGGTCCAAGAATGGGTCAGGATTATCCAGGGGCGACGAACACAGACCACTCAGCTGTGGCTTTAAAACATGCTGTCATGGCAACAGTTAGTTTGTGTTACCATAGTTGAAAAAATGTATTTTGTGGATTTGTTTGTACCTGATTCAGACTTGTGGAAATGTGTTAACTGTGTGTTGTACTGCTTTAGAGATGAACGTCATGTTGAGACTGGATAGAACTCCTTGTTCTATGTGTAGGTGATCATGATGACGTCTATGACGATGATGGTGATGAAGAAGAGGATGTCCTGCTTCATGTGCCAGGTTCTGCTATGGTTCCTCTGAGGTTCTACACTTCTGGAACATGTTCTCTGATCTGAGACTGCGGAACACAGAAGGACTTGCAGTGTGTAGAGGAACACAGAAACTCTTGTGTGCACTTTTTAAGAGAACCAATGAAACGCCAGCATTTGGTCCCAAGGTGGAAAGCTGTGAGGGCTGTTTGACCTCCGACCCCGGGGAGCCCGGGGAGGTCGTTACGCTGTTTGTTGTTGTCTCATGTGTACTCAGAGGAGGCGTCTGTGTGTTTCTGTTGGGGGGGGGGGAGGGGGGGGGTTACTGAGGTGTGTGTTGTCCGTGTTAAGATTGTGTTTTGACAGGAATACTTTCTGTGTTTTAAACCCCAAAGCTTTGAGGAGCAGGAGCAGACTAGAAGATGGCCAGGGTGGGGTGGAGAGGAGAGGAGAAAGGCTTGTGTAACATCTCCCAGTACCCTGTAGCTGACTGCTCATGTTTGAGATTGTATCTTGGTCCTCCACCCTTCAGCGCAGGAGCATGTGACTCCAGAGTAGGATGGAGATGAATGTTGACTGACTTGCTACTGCGTTACCCTCCAGGAGAAATTTGTGTGAAGACTCAGATCTCCCAAACACACACAGCTCTCCTGTGAAGCTCCAGCCTTTAACGTTTCCCTGCACATCCCCTGTGTGTATTATGGGCTGTATATTGCTTAATGATCTGTTGTCATGGAGACTCTGAAGTTCCACTTGTGACCATCTCCAAACCCCAACCCTCTGAGCTTAGAATGTCTGCACACACACACACATGCACACACACACACTCATGCATTGTAAATTGTACATGACCAACACACATACACTTGTGGGCACACACATACATAAACACACACACACTTCTAAAGACACCTGACCTACACACACACACAGTCAGTAAGGTGTGTTTCATGACCAAACCAAAACCTGTACAGTCTGATCATGTGTGCCTTCCTCACCCCTTCATCAGGTTAAGGCTGTTTCTGACTGGTTGTGACTGGCTGGTTGTGACTGACTGGTTGTGACTGGCTGGTTTTGACTGGCCAGATCTGACTGGATATGACTGGCTTGTTTATGACTGGTTCTGACTGGTTTATGACTGGTTGGTTCATAACTTATTGGGTTGGAATGACTGGTTTATGACTGTCTGATTTAGATTAGTTCTGACTTGTTTATGACTGGCTGGTTTATGCCTCACTGGTTTTGACCGGTTCTGACTGGTTTATGACTGGCTGATTTATGACTGAATGGTTTATGACTGGTTGGGTCTGGGTCTTACCCAGGACAGTGGCAGGCTGTGTTTGGGGTTGAGATGTCCTGGTGAAACCAGCTCATGCATCCCACCCACTGCCAACACTGAGACCGTACTGTCGCCACAGTTACTGTCCCTGTATGAGATGGTACCGTCACCATGGTTACCATCTCTAGATGAGATACTACTATTCATAAGGTTATTTAGATGTTGCTACCAAAACCCTAATGATCTGGTGGACCAGATGTGATTTGAGAGGGATCTGGTGGCACGGCATCAGCAGCCAATCAGCAGTGACTCGGCATCAGCAGCCAATCAGCAGTGACTCGGCATCAGCAGCCAATCAGCAACCCTGAGGAGGGAGAACATGAAAACATGAATTAACCCAACTTGATCATAAACACATGTGCAGGGCAGTCTGTACATTTCTGTATTAAGGAACAGTGTTATCGTCGTATAAAAGAAAAGTAAAAAAAATAATAATAATGATAGCATCCGTGATAAACCTCCACAGCCAAGGCCAGTTCTGCCAGCATATTTCTACAGAGACAAGATATTTTTACTGGTGATTTTCTAGGCAACAATATTGATATATCCTTTTGAAAACTTCCAATATTACAAGCACTTCCACAACGATAGATTGTATGGGATTCTTTGTTACTTTTGTAGAGGAGGTTGTTCATTTGCTATGTACCATTTTGTAAAGCAGGGCTGTTCTTGGCTGTGCCCCCCCCCCCCCCCCCCCCCCCCCCCCCCCCCCCCCGGGCAGTAGAGTCTTGTGGCGCTGCTCTCCTCGTCGCTGTGCCCCCTCCCCCTCGCTGTGTGTTTGTGTACCTGTGTACCTGTGTCTGTGTCTGTGTTTTTAAAAGAGAAGTGATGTCTGTTATTGTGGAGGTTTGAACCATTTAAGTGTTATGAAGAACTGTAATAAAGAACCATAAAGAACACAAACAGGAATTTGTACATTTAGCTTATTGTGGGCATGGTTCTGCGAGCGTACGTGTGTATATGTGTGTGTTTCTATGTGTGTGTATGGGATTGTGTGTGTGTGTGGGGGTGTTCTGTGTGTGTGGGGGGTGTTCTGTGTGTGTGTGGGGGTTCTGTGTGTGTGTGGGGGGGTGTTCTGTGTGTGTGTGGGGGTTCTGTGTGTGTGTGTGGGGGTTCTGTGTGTGTGTGGGGGTGGTTATGTGTGTGGGGGGGAGGTTTGTGTGTGTGTGGGGGGGGGGGGGGTTCTGTGTGTGGGGGTTCTGTGTGTGTGTGGGGGGGTTCTGTGTGTGTGTGTGGGGAGGGGGGGGTTCTGTGTGTGGGGGTTCTGTGTGTGTGTGGGGGGGTTCTGTGTGTGTGGGGGTTCTGTGTGTGTGGGGGGGGGGTTCTGTGTGTGTGTGTGGGGAGGGGGGGGTTCTGTGTGTGGGGGTTCTGTGTGTGTGTGGGGGGGTTCTGTGTGTGTGGGGGTTCTGTGTGTGTGGGGGGGGGTTCTGTGTGTGTGTGGGGGGGGGGTTTGTGTGTGTGTGGGGGGGTGGGGGGTTCTGTGTGTGTGTGTGGGGAGGGGGGGTTCTGTGTGTGGGGGTTCTGTGTGTGTGGGGGGGGGTTATGTGTGTGTGTGTGTGGGGGGGTTCTGTGTGTGTGTGTGGGAAGGGAGGTTCTGTGTGTGCGTGTGGGGGGGTTATGTGTGTGAGTGTGTGGGGGGGGTTCTGTGTGTGTGTGGGGGGGGGGGGGGGGCGGGTTCTGTGTGAGTGTGTGTTTGTGTTGGGGATCTGTGTGTGTGTGTGGGGGGGTTCTGTGTGTGTGTGGGGGGGTTATGTGTGTGTGTGTGGGGAGGGGGGGGGGTTCTGTGTGTGTGTGTGGGGAGGGGGGTTATGTGGCTGCTACTCTGGCTGGTCAGGACAGGAGGAGTGCTGCCCCCTGCTGGTCAGGCTGGAGACTAAAGGCCTCGTCAGTGTTGCTAGGATATATGTTTACCTTTAAATCACACAGGATACATGTTTCGTTTTATTTATTTTGAAGATGCTCTCATCGAAGGCTACATCCAGGCAGGCTGCCGTACAATGTGTGTCCTCACCAGAAACACATTGGTTCTCAGAGAAAATCGAATTAATTATACAAGCTTGTATGTTTTTTTGGGTTGTAATGAAATAAAAACAAAGAAAAAGCATTTAGGTTTCAAGACTGCCTCCTTTTTGTGTTGTGGTCCTATTTAATAAACATTAGTTATGTTGTGGTTGCGTATGACGTCAGTACGTTAGTTGGTCTGTTTACATCCAATGGCTGAACCAACAGGACCCAGGAAAACAGCGATCCATGTAGACTGTCGGCATTTTCACGCTGTACAACTATAAAAAGGACTAAGTCCGAGGTAACGTTTTAAAGTCGTTATTAGACTGAGTAGTGCCAGGCTATGGTGTTATTATTCTCGTTGTGGTGTAACTCACTGTCTGCATGGATAACTACGTTAAATCAGTCAATTGAGACCGCTAGCCAACGCGTCTAACATACATAGCCAACATTCAAGACTGAATGTTGCTAGGCTAGCTGGTTAATTATCTGACTAATCACTGTTTAACGTCTGTACCCCGTTTTACAGACGTTTTATTTTCCATTAAATGCAAGTAACTGGCTAGTTAGTCGTATTGCTTATCTACCTAGCCTGCTAAACATTGTACTGTTACCACCGTGTCTAGAACTATTGGCTGCCTAGCAGCCATGTATGAGAAACCTTGCTGTAGCTCCGTCGTCACACATCTAACTCAGAACGGCAGAATATAACTGTAGAAACCACCAGTGCTATTTTAAAGTAGTAGTAGGCCAACGCTGAAGTGTTGGGATCCTGTTTAGATGCTTTTCACGGAAAGAATAGAACAAATGGTTCATCTTTGATTTTGATTGGCGGATTGCTTCCAACTTAAAGGTGTATACACCGCCACCTAATGTTCAGGAGTGTGAGACCAGTCATGGCCTTCCTACGATAGACTGACCTCCACAACCCTGTGTTCTTAGGAAATCTGTCCCCAGGCTCCACATCAGTACCACAGCCCCCCACACTATACCTCCCCCACACTATACCTCCCCCACACTATACCTCCCCCACACTATACCTCCCCCACACTATACCTCCTTCACACTACACTTCCTTCACACTACACCTACCCCACAACTACACCTCTCCACCACCCCCGGACTACACCTCTCCACCACCCCCGGACTACACCTCCTCCGTTCCGCTCCCCTCCCACCCCTCTACAGCTCCTGTCTTCCCTCCCCCTACTCCCCTCTACTGCTCTGCTACTGCTCCTCTCTCCCCTCCCTGCCCCCCTCCCTGCCCCCCTCCTGGCAAGATGGGCGGGGCTGTGAGTGCGGGCGAGGACAATGACGAGCTGATAGACAACCTGAAGGAGGCGCACTACATCCGCTCAGCGCTGGTGGAGCGGGCCTTCAGGGCCATCGACCGTGCCGACTACTACCTGGACGATTACCGTGACAACGCCTACAAGGACCTGGCCTGGCGCCATGGCAACATCCACCTATCGGCACCCTGCATCTACTCAGAGGTGATGGAGGCGCTGGACCTCCACCCCGGCCTCTCCTTCCTCAACTTGGGCAGCGGCACAGGCTACCTGAGCACCATGGTGGGCCTCATCCTGGGTGAGTTTATCAGCTCCATTGTGGGCCTCATTCTGGGTTCATATCAGCTCCACCATAGGCCTCATTCTGTGTTAGTATCAGCTCCACCATAGGCCTCATTCTGTGTTAGTATCAGCTCCACCATGGGCCTCATTCTGGATTGGTATCAGCTCCACCGTGGGCCTCGTTCTATGTTAGTATCAGCTCCACCGTGGGTCTCGTTCTGTTTTAGTATCAGCTCCACCATAGGCCTCATTCTGGGTTCATATCAGCTCCACCACAGGCCTCATTCTGTGTTAATATCAGCTAGTGTTGCTTTCGTCAACGAAAATTGTGAGTAAATATCGGCGTCAACGAACCTTTATCACATGACGAAAACGAGATGAGACGCAACGTAAATGCTGGTCATGTGACGATGACTGTAATTAAATAAATGTAGAATGCAA
Source organism: Osmerus mordax (assembly GCF_038355195.1). Lineage (NCBI taxonomy): Eukaryota > Metazoa > Chordata > Actinopteri > Osmeriformes > Osmeridae > Osmerus > Osmerus mordax. The sequence goes on along the minus strand of NC_090056.1, from coordinate 21,384,213 downwards.
TATTGTTGACGAATAAAAAACGAGACAAAATGTAGTTTACAGAATAAAAATGAGACTAAATGTTATAACGTTATTTTGTCTTGTTTAGTCGCGTTATTATTATTAGCCAACTCATGAGGCTGTGCTTAAGGTCTCATTTTAACGTTAGCTTTAAACGTTAGCTTTAAACGTTAGCAACTGGAGCTGAAAACGACTGAGAGTCTGAGACAAACGTGTGTGACTAGCGTATGTGTGTTTGTTTGTGAGAGAGTGTAAAGTGTGTTAACATGTGTGACTAGTGTGTGTACTGTGTGTGTGTGTGTGTGTGTATTTGTTTGTATGAGAGTGTAAAGTGGGTTCTTAGTTCCTACCTGACTGACTGCATGTGTACTAAGCATCCCTTGTTGGCCAAATACTGTAGCTAGTTTTGTCATTCACATAACAATCACACTGAACTGAAGACAGTTGGCGTGACCGGGAATCAAACTGGCAACCTTCGGATTACTAGCCCGATTCCCTCACCGCTCAGCCACCTGACTCCTGACTACTTATGTTTTGATTAAAAAGAGACTAAAATAACATTTTCATTGACTTAAACTAGACTAAATGTCATCAGTTTTCGTCGACTAAAACTAGACAAAAATAGTCATGGATAAGTCTGACTAAAATAAGACTAAATTGCTCAGACTTTTAGTCGACTGAAACTTGACTAGACTAAAAAGAGTACGAACGTGACTAAAACGAATAAAAACTAAAAGGACAGCTTGACACAAAGACTAGACTAAAACTAAAATTAAAACAGGCCGCCAAAAACAACACTAGTTCCACCATGGGCCTCATTCTGGATTAGTATCTGCTCCACCGTGGGCCTCGTTCTGTGTTAGTATCAGCTCCACCGTGGGCCTCGTTCTGTGTTAGTATCTGCTCCACCGTGGGCCTCGTTCTGTGTTAGTATCAGCTCCACCGTGGGCCTCGTTCTGTGTTCAGGGCCGTTTGGGGTGAACCACGGGGTGGAACTTCATGATGACGTCATACAGTACGCATACCAGAAGCTGGAGCATTTCATCAAGACCAGCGACAGCTTCGACAAGTGAGGCACTTCTCATACATACACACACACAGCTCCACTGTCTATTAGTCTCCACTGGAGGAAAGTGGGAGGCACATTAGATTTTGTCTTTTAGTTGGAAGTCGCTTAGGATAAAAGCATCTGCTAAATGAATAAATGTAGTTGACAGTATTGTGTGTGTGTTCCTGTGTGTGTGTGTGTTCCTGTGTGTGCAGGTTTGAGTTCTGTGAGCCAAGCTTTGTGGCAGGGAACTGTCTGCAGCTGGCCCCAGAGAGGCGGCAGTACGACCGCGTGTACTGTGGGGCCGGGGTGCAGAGGGACCACGAGGACTACATGAAGAACCTGCTCAAACCTGGAGGGGTGCTGGTGCTGCCCCTGGAGGAGAAGGTACACACACCTCTCACACACACATGCCTCTCTTACACACTCCTCTCACACACACATGCCTCTCTTACACACACCTCTCACACACACATGCCTCTCTTACACACTCCTCTCACACACACACACCTCTCACACACACACACCTCTCACACACACACACACCTCTCTTACACACCTCTTTACGCACCTCTGCAGACAGACACCTCTCACACAGTCACAATAGGAAACTATCACATCCTGCAAGACTGACGTATACCCCCCCCTCTCCCCAGCTGACTAAGATCATGCGTACAGGTCCTAGCAGCTGGGAGAGCAGGAAGATCATCGCTGTGTCGTTCGCCCCTCTCGTTCTCCCCAAGCCCTCGCCTCGCAGCACCGTGCCTCTGCGTGAGTCTCCATGGTTACGTTCCTCTGACTGACAGCCCGCCTCTGGTGCCTTCTCACAGCTGTTCTCCTCTCTTTTCTCCTCCCTCTAGCTGCGTTAGTGGTGCGCTCGCTACAGGAGCTGGCGCGGGTGTGCATCCGCCACACGCTGCGTGTCACAGCAGGGGGCATGGCTGGGGGCGGGTCCGGGCAGACTCGCTCCAGAGGTCCCACCTCCTTCGCAGTGGGGCGGGGCCTAGCAGCGGCCGGCCTGCACAAGTACGGGCCTCGCTTCAAACGGAGGCGTGTCCACCGACGCCACTGCAACACACTTGGGCTGGCCAATAAGCAGGCAGTGGCTGGTACTAGCCCCGCCCCCAGCCCCACCCATACTGCCACCTCCCTGGACAGCAACCAAGGAGGAGAGGAGGATAAAGATGATGAAGATGATGATGAGGAGGAGGAGGAGAGGGCGAGTAGGAGGGGAGAGCGGGAGGCGGGGAGGAGAGGGAGGGAGGACAGGGAGGGAGCAGGGCAGACGCTGTGTCCAGAGCCAGCAGTCAACGTGCTGAGAGAGAGGATCCTGGGGCTGCCCCTGCCACAGCCGCTGAAGATGTACCTCCTCTACTACAGAGAGAAGTGACTCCACTCCTCTAGATCTCATCCCTGTCCTCCTCCCGTCTCCCCCTCGAGACACGAGGGAGGGGAGCGAGCTGTTGATCCCTGTGACTTGCCCCCTTCCTCTCTGACCCTCACCCTGACCCTCACCCTGACCCTGCTGGTCCTACAGGAGCTCAGATCAAGTCTGTTATTGTTCACATGGGCCTTCTGGGGTCAAACCAACATGATGGTCCAAGAAAAGGATCCTTTACGTTTTGAATAACTGTTTTATTATTGAGTGACAGTAGGAAAGACAGTCAGTATTTCTTTGGTGATTTGCTTGTTTTTGCTGAAGATTTTTGAAGCGTTGAATGTTGTGAAGTGTTGAAGTGATTAGCAGGCCGACTCATTCTGTCAGAAGGGGGCGTGTGGAGTGAATGATACTCAACCATGACATGATGATAGTATGAGGGGACAGTATGAGTGGTAGCCACACCCCTGCTGTCCTCTTCAGTGCTTCACACAGACTGGGGACTCCAGTGTTCACTCCTTCTGTCCACAGTTCTAGAAGGTTCAGCTGCTGTTGAGGTGACTGATGTTCTCCTTCTGAAGCATGTTGGTCTGTGATCGTTACTGCTGTCAATAAACCCATGAGGACTTCCTCGTTCTGTTATTCCTTTATTCACACAGCCACACGTGGTGCCAAGCAGGTACACACACACACACACACACACACACAGGACACACCTGGAACTGGGATAAGATCGTCTTTAATGAAGAGAAACCAGCCAGCTAACAGCACCCCCTGGCAGACAGGCTGAAGCGAGTCAGCGCACTCTTTGGCGAAACGCAGGTCGCAACCCCCCCATATCGAGCAAGGTCAGAGGTCACCTCCAGAGGGCGGGACCAGTGATGTCACCTGGGAGAAAATTGACCCAAACAAATCAAGACGTTCACATTCCGGGATTGATATCATTCGGTCCAGAAATGTGATGCTGTAAAATGTCAGGTTATATTCAGGGTCTCAGACTGTCTGGAGGTCTGAGATGCTGGAGGATTCAGTCCTTTAATCAAGATCCTCTACAGAACCAAAAAGCTGACGTACATAAGCCCAAACACGCAATGTCTCATTTAGGAGGGTAAGCCTTGCAGCCTTGTCTATAAAACAATGTACAACACGTTGAAATTGATTTATCTTCTAGAACATGCCAGCCTCTAATGATCCGGACACAGCAGGTTCTAAATCAAAGATGACAAATATACTGTACATACTGAATGTCTGACAAACAAAAATAAAATATTTGTACATAACTTTAAATTATACAACTCCCCAAAAATAAACAGCAGTCTATAGCAAAAGAAAACACTGGGTAAAAATGTGTATCTACATTTGCTTTTTATAAAAATGAATAAAAGATGATAAGTTAAAAGTTCAATATCGAAACTGATTTACTTTACTGCTTTTACAACTGTTGACAGTTATGCAGAACTTTAAACAAGTATTCATATCATACTCTAGCAGCAGGGGGTATACAGGGGTCAAGGGAAACAGCTGCAGGGTCAGGGTAGGCAGCTGCAGGGGTCAGGGTAGGCAGCTGCAGGGGTCAGGGTAGGCAGCTGCAGGGGTCAGGGTAGGCAGCTGCAGGGGTCAGGGTAGGCAGCTGCAGGGTCAGGGTAGGCAGCTGCAGGGGTCAGGGTAGGCAGCTGCAGGGGTCAGGGTAGGCAGCTGCAGGGGTCAGGGTAGGCAGCTGCAGGGGTCAGGGTAGGCAGCTGCAGGGGTCAGGGTAGGCAGCTGCAGGGGTCAGGGTAGGCAGCTGCAGGGTCAGGGTAGGCAGCTGCAGGGGTCAGGGTAGGCAGCTGCAGGGGTCAGGGTAGGCAGCTGCAGGGGTCAGGGTAGGCAGCTGCAGGGGTCAGGGTAGGCAGCTGCAGGGGTCAGGGCAGGGGGAGGTGGGGTGGAGATGAGTGCAAGTAGAGGGTGATGAGGAGGGGAGGGTGAGGAGGAGGGGAGGGTGAGGAGGGGAGAGGGGGAGACACAGCCCAAGGCACCTGTGATCCCTGATGTGTGTGGATCCTCCTGTCATCCACAGCTCTACCCAGAGGCCCCAGGAGAACAGCATCTGATACAGCAGACCCTCTCTACAGCCAACCCTCTCTACAGCCAATCAGAAAGACCCTGTGGTACTGTACGGCCTATCAGAAAGACCCTGTGGTACTGTACAGACTATCAGAAAGACCCTGTGGTACAGAACAGCAATCAGACATAGTGAAGCCATAAACTTATTTAAGCTCATTTACTGGGTCCTCAAACAGCACAGTATTATATGGAACAGTTTTTTTATAATTATAGTATTATTATTATCTTATAATAAGTACAGTCTTATTATATAAACTAACAGGTCCTGGTTGAGGACAACTTACACACGACAAGGACATGTAAACCTTTCCCAGCGCTGAGAACACACACCTCTCACACACACACACACACCTCTCACACACACACCTCACACACACACCTCTCACACACACCTCTCTCACACACACACACACACACACACCTCTCACAAACTGACAGCCAGGCCGGTTCACTCCGGATCCCAGGATACAGAGCGGGGCCTTACAGAGAAGGCTGTGTGAGAGAGAGAGTGTGTAGTACTGTATGTGTGTGTAGTACTGTATGTGTGTGTAGTACTGTATGTGTGTGTAGTACTGTGTGTGTGTGTAGTACTGTATGTGTGTGTAGTACTGTGTGTGTGTGTAGTACTGTGTGTGTGTGTATGTAGTAATGTGTGTGTGTGTGTAGTAATGTGTGTGTGAGAGAGTGTGTGTAGTACTGTGTGTGTGAGTTAGATTGTGTTTAGTACTGTGTGTGTGTGTGTGTAGTACTGTGTGTGTGTGTGCGTGTGTGTGGGGTCACTTGGGCACCAGCCCACGGGAATGTGGGTAGCAGGGTGAACCGGGGCTGTAGGGGGAGGGGCCAGAGGGGGAGGGGCTGGAGGGGGAGGGGCCAGAGGGGGAGGGGCCAGACTTCCTGCTGCTCCGGAGTGTTCTAGAGGAGAAGAACACAGTCACACACTGGAGGAACACCATGCTGTGTGTGTGTGTATGTGTGTGTATACACCATGCTGTGTGTGTGTGTATACACGATGGTGTGTGTCTCACCCAGCCTTGCTCCTTCTGGATAAGGATGAGGAGAGGGGAGGGGGGGTGAGGAGGGAGGAGGCATCCACCTGGATCTCCTCCTCCTCCCTCATGGCCTCCTCCAGGGCAGCGGCCATCTTGGGGCCCAGCAGGGGCTCCTGGTAGTCCAGGGTGGAGCGGGACGGCAGGTCCATCTGCAGCACCAGCAGGTTCTCTGCCTGGGGGGCACAGGGACAGTGTGGGTGCGTGTGTCCTAGCCTGTATCTGGGGTCAGGTTTCATCATCATGTTCGTGTGTGTGTGTCCTAGCCTGTATCTGGGGTCAGGTTTCATCATCATGTTCGTGTGTGTGTGTCCTAGCCTGTATCTGGGGTCAGGTTTCATCATCATGTTCGTGTGTGTGTGTCCTAGCCTGTATCTGGGGTCAGGTTTCATCATCATGTTCGTGTGTGTGTGTCCTAGCCTGTATCTGGGGTCAGGTTTCATCATCATGTTCGTGTGTGTGTGTCCTACCCTGTATCTGGGGTCAGGTTTCATCATCATGTTCATGCGAGCGTGATGACTCAGTGGTCTCCTGTAGCCCACTGCTGACACCGGACGCTTCATCATCTGCTGGTCACTGACACACACACACACACACACACGTACGTACACACACACACACAGTTAATTTAACAAGCTACACAGGTAAACATCCTCTTTGCTGTAGTATACACCCTGTAGTGCACACCCTGTAGTGCACACCCTGTAGTGCACACCCTGTAGTGCACACCCTGTAGTATACACCCTGTAGTGCACACCCTGTAGTGCACACCCTGTAGTATACACCCTGTAGTATACACCCTGTAGTGCACACCCTGTAGTATACATACTCCTCTATGCGTGTGATGGGCTTCATCTTCCAGTGGTCATTCTCATCGTCCAGGAAAGCTCGGTTCACTATCTTGTTCTTCTCCTCCTGAGGGATGAAGTTCTCTATGATCAGGTGTCTGCAGGGGGGAGAGAGAGGGGGGGAGAAGATAGAGAGGGGGGGAGAGAGGGGGGGAGAGAGTGGGGAGAGAGAGAGAGGGGGGGAGAGAGAAAGGAACAGACATGTTCGAGCAGCAGTGTGTCAGACTTGAGCGTGTGTGTATACTGAGTGTGTGTGTATACTGAGTGTGTGTGTATACTGAGTGTGTGTGTGTGTACTTGAGTTTGAGTTCCCTGGTCAGCTCGTTCTGGGTCTGGGCCAGCTCCTGCCTCTCCTGGATGTGCTCCTCTTGCACATCATGGATCTCTGCCTTCACTGCCTGCAGCTTCGCAAACAGCTGTGGACACACACAGTACACACACACTCAGTACACACACAGTACACACACACACACACACACACACACACAGTACACACACAGTACACACACACACACACACACACACACACACAGTACACACACAGTACACACACAGTACACACACACACAGTACACACACACTCAGTACACACACAGTACACACACACACAGTACACACACACTCAGTACACACACACTCAGTACACACACAGTACACACACACTCAGTACACACACAGTACACACACAGTACACACACACACACAGTACACACACACTCAGTACACACACAGTACACACACACACACACAGTACACACACACACACACACACACACACACAGTACACACACACAGTACACACACACACACAGTACACACACACACACACACACACACACACACACTCAGTACACACACAGTACACACACACTCAGTACACACACACTCAGTACACACACAGTACACACACACACACAGTACACACACACACACAGTACACACACACACAGTACACACACACTCAGTACACACACAGTACACACACACACACAGTACACACACACACACAGTACACACACACACACACACAGTACACACACACACAGTACACACACACAGTACACACACACTCAGTACACACACACTCAGTACACACACACACACAGTACACACACACACACAGTACACACACACACACACACACAGTACACACACACACACACACACAGTACACACACAGTACACACACACACACAGTACACACACACACACAGTACACACACAGTACACACACACACACAGTACACACACACACACAGTACACACACACACAGTACACACACACTCAGTACACACACAGTACACACACACACACAGTACACACACACACACAGTACACACACACACACACACAGTACACACACACACAGTACACACACACAGTACACACACACAGTACACACACACTCAGTACACACACACACTCAGTACACACACAGTACACACACACACACAGTACACACACACACACAGTACACACACACACACACACACAGTACACACACACACACACACACAGTACACACACACTCAGTACACACACAGTACACACACACACACAGTACACACACACACACAGTACACACACACTCAGTACACACTCAGTACACCCCCCCCCAGTATACACTGTGGAGGAGGTACCTTCTTCAGCTTCTTGGTCTTGATGTCGACCTCCTGCTGCAGTGAGCTGTAGGTCTCCTTCAGCTCCAGAGTCTCTTCATCACGACACTCCACCTGCTGCTGCATCTCTCTCTCACGCCGCTTCTGCTCTCACACACACGCACACATTACAGTTTCTCTGTGGTGTAAGAAAGCCGTCTTCTCAAACCAGTCATTGATGGTAAATTAGTTTGTAGATCATATAATACTGTAAAATCAGATTACATCTGCTATCTCCTGTCTCTTGTGCTGCAGCACTCTACCTGCTCTGCTATCTCCTGTCTCTTCTGCTCCAGGATCCTCTGCTGCTCGTTGGTGTGGTCCACAATGTTCTTCCCTCCAACCAAGAGCTTGCTCTCCATTGCCTGGGCAACACAGGGGCGAGGGAGAGGTGGAGGAGAGAGCGAGGGATGAGAGGAAAAGCAGGAATGATGGAGGAGATATGGATGGAGAGATGGAGGGATGATTGAGAGATGGGGGGATGACAGGTCAGAAGTTATCACAGGTGCGATCCACTATTCACAGAAAGACAGCTTCACGTGAGACAAAAACATGGATGTAACACAAAGACGAAAAAAGATTCAATAGGACAGAGAACCTCACCTTGACTTTAGCAGCGAGCATCTCTCCTGCCTCCCTCTCCTTCTTCAGCGCGTCCATCTTCTTCTCCTTCTGTCGGAGGAGCTTCTCCTTCTCTCCTGCCACCAAGCTGTGATCCTCCATGATGGCTCTCCTCTCTCCCTCCAACTTCTCCTGCTGCTCCCGCCAGTAGTCCGCCCCCACCCCCTCTTCCCCCTCCGCTCCTTCCTCCTCCTCATCCTCCGTCTCCCCGTCCTCCAGCTCCTCCTCGCCCTCCTCCCCCCCTCTCCTCCTCCTCCTCTTCTTCTTCTTCCCAGAGCGTTTCTCCAGCTGCTCCTTCAGGCGAGCGATCTCCTCCTGGAACTCCCTGAGCAGGGCATCCTTGGGGTCCTCGTTGACGCGGGGCTTGTTCTTGATGTTCTTGGCCCTGTTGGAGTAGCGCAGTGTGGTCAGAGTCTCCTCCACGTTGTAGGAGGCCGGCCCAATGTTGGCCACCATGACGGTGCGGGCGTTCCCCCCCAGGGAGTCCTGCAGCAGCCGGGTGAGCTTGGAGTCCCTGTAGGGGATGTGGGTGCTCCTCCCGTCCACCAGGGCGGAGATCACGTTCCCCAGGGCTGACAGGGACAGGTTGATCTTGGTGGCCTCCTTCAGGCGCTCCCCCTGGGCGCCCGTCTTAGTCTGCCTCTCGCTACCTGCCAGGTCCACCAGGTTGAGCTTCCCCACCCGGATGTGGTTCTCCCCGTCCGGGCCCAGCTCGCTGCACTCCACCGTGATGACGAAGATGGCATGCGAGCGGGAGCTGTGCTCGTTCATGTTGGTGGCTCCCACCGAGCGGTTCTGGTTGCCCACGTTCATTACGTGTTCAATCTCGCGCACGCTCTTGGTGACGAACGATGACAGGTCCTTGACGTACACGCCCGTGTCGGGCCTCTCCTTCAGCTCCAGGCGACGTGATTGGTCCTTGGAGAGGAGATCCCGGATCTCCTCCTGGTAGATCTCCAGGTAAGATGCCCTGACCAGGTACTGCTGGTTCTGCGAGCGGGAGATGTGAGTGAAGACGTGCTCGAAGGAGTTGGGGATGACTCCCCTGTGCTCCACATCGTTCCTCACGCCCTCCATGGTGTAGGTCTTCCCGGTGCCCGTCTGACCGTATGCAAAGATGGTCCCGTTGAATCCCAGCAGCACCGAATCCACCAGCGGCCGGAAGGTCTCGTCGTAAAGGTCCACCTGCTTGGAGTTCCAGTCGTAGACCGAGTCGAAAGTGAACACCTTGGGGTGCTCATGGCCCCGGGGTGGGCGCACCACCACCTGGCCCAGCTTCACGTCCACCGACACCACGCGCTCAAAGTTGGCCGCCCGCTCCTTGTCGTTCATGGGCCGGCAGCGCACCACCACCTTTACAGACTCTGAGCTCTTGCTCTTGGACATGGTGATGACCGGCTGACCACACCCCTCTCCTCCTGACCTGCTCTCCCTCGTGCTCTTAATGCCGCTCTGCTCACTGTTCCCACTATCAGCTCTCCCAGCACTACACCCTGCAGACACAACACATGATTACACAGACTAGTACTGCATCTAGTAAATACACCAAGAGACCAGCACGTGCTTTCATCCCAAGCATGTTTGACCAGTTCATGTGAAGTACAGCAAGATATCAATGATCTCACGTGCATGGTGCTAAGAGTGTTCCGTGGTCTGTCTCAGCTACCAGGCATTGTAATGTACCCTCATCTCTGTTGTACAGTGTAACAATAACAGATAATAATAAAGGATACATATTTCTTGATTTTTCCGCACAAAAGAGAGTACGATTGTGCACATCGTTTAAGAAAATATAACATCTTGACAAGTGTTTTAGGTTAATGCGAAGACTTCCGTGGATAAGGTGCTAGCGAGCTAGGCATATCGTTGCCTTGGTTACACTAACGTAAATGTTCAAATGCTGATGGCGCCTCTAAACCTTAAATAACGTAGAAATCTAATTAACACATATGGCATGACATAGCATATGGATGATACAGTACCAGTCTTAAATGTGAGGTTGTTTCAGAAAGCATTAATCCACCATTGCGAGCCTATAACTTGTTAACTAGCTTAACGATAGTACAGTACCAGCAAAGTTAATAGCAGCAAGCTAGCTAGCTAGCCTGATCACTACTAAAGTGTCATTTGTACACCGGTACGCCCGAAAGGTCGAGCTTTCACAGTTTAAGAAATAACGCCAGTTAGCAGTTAAAAGTGATATTATAATTGTAAAAAAAAAGAACTAGCTAAAATAGCTAGATAACGTTAGTCAGCTAGCGAGCGTCTTCATCAACTAACCCAACAATCAGGTCCCGACGGCCTAGCAACGGCTGCTAGCTAACCGTAGCTAACATAAACTTGGAATAGACCGTTTATATGTTTAGACCTATCGACATGCAGTTTACTCTCTCACGAAGTGAACCAGAGTTGTACAATAATAGACATACATTTAGATAGCTGATGACAAATCGTTGTTCATTACCACTTGCTAATCCAGAGCCTCCGGTCAGTCAGACATTATTAGCCACCGCAGCACCGCTGCCTGCATCCACACTGTCCCGGATGTAGCCTGCACTAGACACGCTCAGCCAGTTAAACGAGAAATTCGTTTCACGGCACAGTAGTCGGTGTAAATTAAGCCTTAATAAAACAATTACTAAAAACAAAAGTATTCATTAGAAAACGGGGTTCACTTTATTACTCATTAAAAAATATATTTTAGAGTATTGTCTCTCTTTGGTCCATCATTGAGTTCGTGATGTTTTTAGCATTCAATCTTTCATATTGTTTTTTTTTTTTTACAACTCTGTCACCATGTATTATCATAATTGAAAGCAGAAGAGGAGGAGAGAGAGGGGGGGGGGTGAGAGGGGGGAGAGGAGAAGGTGAGGAGGGAGGAGAGGGTGAGGAGGAGAGGATGGAGGTAAGAGAGAGGGCTGCAGTATTTGATCAGAGATAGCGGTGCATCTACCCAGCTGAGCTGTAATGTGATGGTATTTCTGCTCTCACCAGGGGCGCCGTTGAGAACAGATACACCGGGCATTCTACCAAAACATTACAAAACACAGGCAAATTATAACAGCAGTAATTACAGGAGACATAATTACAGTGTCCCTAACTCACTAAATTCAAATACTTCTACATTCAAATACCCAACTCAACCATTTAAATACTGCTTGTGTGCGATAAGGAGTCTGCAGGTTGTGAACAGTCGTGTCAAAATGAAGCTCCATTGGTACCTGGTAGAAAGTTCTGGTCTGGGTCATCCCCTCTCTACTCCTCTCCCTCCCCTCCCTCCCTCAAGATTAATGCCATTCTAACATTTCACCTGAGCTTCAATGTTTATTTTTCACTCAGTTAAGTGTTCTAGAACAGTTAGTCAGGTGTTCTAGAACAGTCAGTCAGTCAGGTGTTCTACAACAGCCAGGTGGGAGTCATTCAGGTGTTCTAGAACAGTTAGTCAGGTGTTCTAGAACAGTCAGTCAGGTGTTCTAGAACAGTCAGTCAGTCAGGTGTTCTACAACAGCCAGGTGGGAGTCATTCAGGTGTTGTAGAACAGGGACCCAGAGCAGGTGTTATAGAACATTCCCAGAAACGGCAGAGGAGGCTCAGAGCTCGTCCCTGGCCTGGATCTTCCCAGGAACGTCCATCCCAAAGAAGGAGGAGGGCCGCCCGTGTATATCCCTGTCTCGCTTCACGAAGGCGGAGAAGGATGAGACACAGTTTCCGATGAAGTGGGCCGCCTGGCTGAGGATGTACAGGTCCACCTGGGCCGAGTCTGGCTGGAGACTCACCACCTTCACCTGTCACACATACACCATCACACTACACCACCTTCACCTGTCACACATACACCATCCCACTACACCACCTTCACCTGTCACACATACACCATCACACTACACCACCTTCACCTGTCACACATACACCATCACACTACACCACCTTCACCTGTCACACATACACCATCACACTACACCACCTTCACCTGTCACACATACACCATCACACTACACCACCTTCACCTGTCACACATACACCATCACACTACACCACCTTCACCTGTCACACATACACCATCACACTACACCACCTTCACCTGTCACACATACACCATCACACTACACCACCTTCACCTGTCACACATACACCATCACACTACACCACCTTCACCTGTCACACATACACCATCACACTACACCACCTTCACCTGTCACACATACACCATCACACTACACCACCTTCACCTGTCACACATACACCATCACACTACACCACCTTCACCTGTCACACATACACCATCACATTACACCACCTTCACCTGTCACACATACACCATCACACTACACCACCTTCACCTGTCACACATACACCATCACACTACACCACCTTCACCTGTCACACATACACCATCACACTACACCACCTTCACCTGTCACACATACACCATCACACTACACCACCTTCACTTGGAACACAAATCACACACAATCACCATCTCAACCTTACCCCCTGTCTCCACCTCCCTCCCACCGCCCACCCTCACCTTGCCCCTGAACAGCATGTTGATCTCTTGGCTGTGGGACTCAGAGTCGGTGGCAATGTAGATGGAGCGGGCGGAGGTCTTCTTCACCCAGAGCTTGAGGGCACGGCGGATCTCCAGCAGGCCGGGCAAACACATGTCCATGGTGAGGGGAAGGGCGGTGTGTCGGTCGTAGCCCACACACTGAGGAGAAGCCATGAACAGAGGCCCTGTGTCGCCGCTCTGGAGCAGCTTACAGGCGCTTTGCTGCCAGACAGAAGGACATGAGGGTATGCTAGAGAATGTCTGACTGTGTTGCAGAGTGAGAGTGTCCGTGTGCATGTGTGTGTGCATGTGTGCATGTGCGTGCATGTGCAAGAGTGTGTGTGGTGTATGTTTTCCTGCTCACCCAGTCGGAGCCGATGCGGAGGTGGATGCCCAGGTAGGGGGCGTCCAGCAGGGCGCTGATGTGCTGCTGGCCCTGCTGGGCCAGCGGAGATGACCACACCACGTAGCGCTGCAGCCCCACATGCTCCTGCAGCACCGGGAACAGCGCCGGAGCCCCGGGCAGAGCCAGCACTGGGTGCTCCCCTGGAGGAAACCTGCTCTCCACCAGCACCAGACCAGGGGGGGGGGAGAGACAGAGAGAGAGGTAGAGAGAGGAGAGGGAAGAGCAGTTTTGGCTGTATTTTTTTAAATCCATTTAACTGGTGCTTCTATTCACAGAAACATACAAAACGTAGCATCTAGAAACACACGCAAACACCACACACATGTTCAAACACATACACACACACACACACCCACTACACACCATCCACAGCAACACACACACCCTCTCACCTGTTGATCCAGTGGTGCTGGTGGTAGACACTGAAGGACAGGCCGCTGAACAGGACTGAGCGGTCGAACTCCACGCCCACGTGGTCCCAGAACGGCCCAAAGGGGTTCCCGTCCTGGAGAGACAGCTAGAGGGTTAAGGTCTTCCCTGTCCTCGCTAACAAACATACAACTTCGAGACATAGATGAACTAACAGACATAGATGAACTAACAGAGATAGCAGAGAGAAGGATGCAAGTCTACCTGCAGACCACCAGAGGGCAGTGTTTGACCTCAGAGATAAACCTTTACCACTGACAGACTTCTAACCCCAACTGTTACATTCTCCCCTCACCCAACCTAAGGCCCCGCCCCTTACGCCCAGAGCTCCACCCACCTTCATGGGGCAGGACTTCCTGTCGGGGCTTCGCTGGGCGGCGGCCTCGAAGCAGTACGCGGCCCTTTCCCCAGGGGGCCAGTGAGCGGGGGCCAGCTGCTGCATGAAGGCCTCCAGACTCACCACGCGGTGGAAGGCCCACAGCGCCCCCAGCTGGAAGAACTCACTGTAGGGCACATGCACCTGGGGGCAAAGACAGGTGTCTCACATCCAGGTCTGTCAGACAGACAGGTGTATGTAGTGAGACAGACAGGTGTGTATGTAGTCTGTGTCTGGGTTTGAACTAAGCATGTTACAGACAAGCTTGGCTGTGTGGAAGGGCATACGTTGGTGTAGGGGGGTGCGTGGTGGCGGTACACTATCCACGGGGGCACCACCAGCGTCCGGTTCAGCATCTTGGCAAACGCCAGGGACCCCAAGAAGTGATCTGCTTGGTTTCCAAAGCGACCTGGTGGAATGACAGGGTTGAAAACATAAGTGTCTACTAATACTAACATCTGAGGAAAGAGAAGGCATTTCTAGAATTTGCTACGTCTGAGGAGTACATGAATGGAATAGCTGGAGTGTATATTATTACAAGCATACAGACGACTAAAACCTGCCGCTGCCATTGGTTTTCTATTCTGAATAATTATGAAACAACCCAAACTTACGTTATCTTATGACAGATTAATTACTCGGTTGATGAACACGTTTTACATTCAATACGACACAAATGCAAAAACGAATCATACAACAGACGGCTAGAAACTAACGACATGAATCCCAAGTTAGCGGCTGATTTATAACATAAGATAGATAGCATGGTAGCTAGTGCTACCAGTTCAAACCTTGGTTCAAACTAATAATGCAGGTTGAGTTGATCTCAACGTAATTACTTTGTATAAACAAAACTGCTAGTTACCCATGCAAGGACAGTACATGAGGTAACCATTGTCATCCCAAGTCAATTGTTCGGCAAATGTTAGACTAATTTGCAACAACACTGCTGAAAGTACAAAACTGAAGAACAGAAGTTGAGAGATTGTCTGTTTCGCCGCCATTGCGATTCATGGCACATCCCATAATGCACTGCACCGTTCTACAATTACCGTAAACTGCTGCCCCCTCCGCAGTAGAGCCAGAGAATGTCTAGTAGAGCCTCTGGTAGAGCTGAGCTCTGGCTGAGCTCAATAACTACACTCACACTGTTCTGAGAACAGTGTTCTCTGCTTCCTTCTAACTATTGATCAAGTGCAGCATTTTCGAGCTAAAAAATGACGTAGCATATAGTGTATGGAGGGCCCTCCCTGCATGCGCTCTAAACCAAAAGAGGAATTTTTTTATTTATTGTTTTAATTTCCATTTCCACATGGCGAAATAACTTATCCTGAGTGGGTCTTGTCATTTTTTTCTGTCAATGGAAATGTGTGGTCTAGCGTGTTCACACTTAATAGTAGAGGTAACACATTAGACTGTAAGCTAACTTTTAAATGGTGCATGCCGAATGTTCGCCGTTAAAACAAATGAGTCAAGTTTCCTATCCTAGTAGGCTGAAATGAAGCGCATACTCAAGACAATTATCAAACTTACAAAGAAAATGTTTACAAGTGTAATGGCTTAAAAACACCACCCCAAATTCATATCGCAATTTGGCAGGGTAAAAAAGCTGTTTCGCTTGACGCAGGCTGCTAAACCCGATAGTAAAAGCACGCAAGTGAAGTGAGTCATATTTTTTATCATCTGCATCTATGTACCTAGTACTCCCTACTGCAGAACTGACACCACGTCTTTCCTGACTCACGTCAGTACTGACACGTGCACAGCACAGTCACATTCTGTATGCAGCGCGTGAGCTGTAAGAGCAACAGCTTTGTTTTCTGTTCATATGAATATATATATTTCTGTCCTGTTCTCTCTCTCTCTCCTCTCTCTCTCTCTCTCTCTCTCTCTCTCTCTCTCTCTCTCTCTCTCTCTCTCTCTGTTTCTCTGTCTGTCTCTCTCTTTCTCTCTCTCGCTCTCTCTCGCTCTCTCTCTCACATATCGAAAAAGGGCACGTGAGAAAGCGAGAGAGGGATCACGGATGCCTGGTTTGACTTAATTGAGTGATAATTACTTAAACATGCTATGTAAAATCTTGTTATTACGTAAAGCCAGACGTTAATAGCAAGCAGACGGATAGGAGCCAGAGAATTATTTCTTACTTTGCTGTACATGTGCTAAGGAATGGTGGGGGATGCAACCAATGTTGATTAATTAATATTCAACATTATGAATATTTGGTTCCACACAAGAGAACCCTGCCTCTGCCCTCTGCCTAAAGGTGCTCATGAACCTGGCTAATTTGGGTGGGGTCTGTTGCTGCTGGTGTTCACGTCTTCACGTGAGACTGTCCTCCCATGCACGAGGCTGGGGGTGGAGGCTGGGAGCGGAGGCTGGGAGCGGAGGCTGGGGGCCTCCATCTGATGTCGTACTGGACATAGATATATATAAAGGGTAGATGTCTCGTCCGCGTTGCCGGCCAACGGAATCGAACGTCTGCACATGGCGGCCATCTTGCTTACCCAACACATTGTGTTGGTGCTACATGTACATTTACATTTACATTTATTCATTTAGCAGACGCTTTTATCCAAAGCGACTTCCAAGAGAGAGCTTTACAAAGTGCATAGGTCACTGATCATAACAACAAGATAGCCAAAAAACATCGCGAGTAGCCAAAACATGAAGCACACATTGTGAACAACCAAAGTAAGTGCCAAAGGGAAGAACCATAAGAGCATGTAGTTAAACAAGTCACAACCAAACAACATGAACAGCTATAAGTGCAAGTGTACCTGTGGAAAAAAAAAGCAAGCAACAGTAATAAAACAATATATCACAGCGAGAACCAAAAAATTTAAATCAGTTACCACTAACCACAAGAGCAACAAGTCTCTAAGCAAGAGTCATTGTGATCCTTGAGGAAACTAACATCGGGTCAAGCGAACCGTTCCTAAGTACCGTTGTACTCCCGGAACAAGTGCGTCTTGAGCCTTTTCTTGAAGGTGGAGAGACAGTCAGTGTCTCTGATGGAGGTGGGGAGTTGATTCCACCACTGGGGGGCCAGACAGGAGAAGAGCTTGTGTTGGGACCGGGCGGTCTTGAGCGGTGGGACCACCAGGCGGTTGTCTGAAGAAGACCGTAGGTGGCGGGTGGGGGTGTAAGGCTGCAGGAGAGACTTGATGTAGACGGGTGCAGTCCCGTTCACTGCTCGGAAGGTCAATACCAGGGTCTTGAATCTGATACGGGCCATGATAGGTAGCCAGTGGAGAGAGATGAGGAGCGGGGTAACATGGGAGCGTCTGGGTAGATTGTAGACCAGGCGGGCCGCCGCGTTCTGAATCCTCTGAAGAGGGCGGGTTGCACATGCTGGGAGACCAGCGAGCAGAGAGTTGCAATAGTCCAACTTGGAGAGGACGAGTGCTTGGACTAGCAGCTGGGTGGAGTGCTCAGACAGGTATCTCCTGATCTTCCGTGTACATGTACTTTATAAATGACCATAACTTGCTCAATTTTCTACCGATTTTGTTACGGTTTGGTTTGTTATCAACGTCAGAGATGTCGTTATGCCACTGCATACTTATGAATAATTATGTTTTTTTTTTTTTTAAGAATAGAACATCTCTGACGTTCATAACAAACCAAACCGTTTCAAAATCGGTTGAAAATTGAGCAAGTTATGGTCATTTAAAAACTATCTTTATATCTATGGTACTGGAGCTTTCAGAGGGGGTTCTTCAGGCCGCCCTGCTGGTGGCAGCAGGTACTGCTCACCTCACTCTTCAGGCCGCCCTGCTGGTGGCAGCAGGTACTGCTCACCTCACTCTTCAGGCCGCCCTGCTGGTGGCAGCAGGTACTGCTCACCTCACTCTTCAGGCCGCCCTGCTGGTGGCAGCAGGTACTGCTCACCTCACTCTTCAGTGGAACTTAAAGTGCAACTAAACTAACCCTGGTTACACTTCAACACCAGACCCTTCCATCCTGGGAGCCAAGAGAGAGACAGCCTCTACACGGCCTCTACATAGCCTACACACAGCCTCTATTATAGCCTCTACACAGCTTCTTCTCAGCCTCTAATTCAGGCTCTACACAGCCTCTACCCAGTCTCTAATACAGCCTCTACCCAGCCTCTAATTCAGCTTCTAATACAGCCTGTACACAGGGGGATCCTTGAAGACTCAGATACCCCTGTGAAGGGTTTCACATCAGTGGTTCACTGTGACGATGGTTGGGTTTGGTTTGTGTACATGTGTGTATGGGGGTGTGTGAGTGTGCATGTGTGTGTATGTGTGTAAGTGTAGGTGTATATATATATATATGTGTGTGTGTGTGTGTGTAGCAGCAGATCCACCCATGGCTCCAGGGTTAGATCCACCCATGGCTCCAGGGTTAGTGGCTCCAGTTCTTATCAGTCAGCAGCAGAGAGTTAGTAAAGCTGAAAGTCTCTTGTCATGACGCCTCAACACACAACCCTCTCTCTCAACACACAACCCTCCCTCTCAACACACAACCCTCCCTCTCAACACACAACCCTCCCTCTCAACACACAACCCTCTCTCTCAACACACAACCCTCTCTCTCAACACACAACCCTCCCTCTCAACACACAACCCTCTCTCTCAACACACAACCCTCCCTCTCAACACACAACCCTCTCTCTCAACACACAACCCTCCCTCTCAACACACAACCCTCTCTCTCAACACACAACCCTCCCTCTCAACACACAACCCTCTCTCTCAACACACAACCCTCCCTCTCAACACACAACCCTCTCTCTCAACACACAACCCTCTCTCTCAACACACAACCCTCCCTCTCAACACACAACCCTCTCTCTCAACACACAACCCTCCCTCTCAACACACAACCCTCTCTCTCAACACACAACCCTCTCTCTCAACACACAACCCTCTCTCTCAACACACAACCCTCTCCCTCAACACACAACCCTCTCTCTCATCACACAACCCTCTCTCTCATCACACAACCCTCTCTCTCATCACACAACCCTCTCAACACACAACCCTCTCCCTCAACACACAACCCTCTCTCTCAACACACAACCCTCCCTCTCAACACACAACCCTCTCTCTCAACACACAACCCTCTCTCTCAACACACAACCCTCCCTCTCAACACACAACCCTCTCTCTCAACACACAACCCTCCCTCTCAACACACAACCCTCTCTCTCAACACACAACCCTCTCTCTCAACACACAACCCTCTCTCTCAACACACAACCCTCTCCCTCAACACACAACCCTCTCTCTCATCACACAACCCTCTCTCTCATCACACAACCCTCTCAACACACAACCCTCTCCCTCAACACACAACCCTCTCCCTCAACACACAACCCTCCCTCTCAACACACAACCCTCTCCTTCTCAACACACAACCCTCTCTCTCAACACACAACCCTCTCAACACACAACCCTCTCTCTCAACACACAACCCTCTCTCTCAACACACAACTCTCCTTCTCAACACACAACCCTCTCTCTCAACACACAACCCTCTCTCTCAACACACAACCCTCTCTCTCAACACACAACCCTCTCTCTCAACACACAACCCTCTCCCTCAACACACAACCCTCTCTCTCATCACACAACCCTCTCTCTCATCACACAACCCTCTCAACACACAACCCTCTCCCTCAACACACAACCCTCTCCCTCAACACACAACCCTCCCTCTCAACACACAACCCTCTCCTTCTCAACACACAACCCTCTCTCTCAACACACAACCCTCTCAACACACAACCCTCTCTCTCAACACACAACCCTCTCTCTCAACACACAACTCTCCTTCTCAACACACAACCCTCTCTCTCAACACACAACCCTCTCTCTCAACACACAACCCTCTCTCTCAACACACAACCCTCTCTCTCAACACACAACCCTCTCAACACACAACCCTCTCTCTCAACACACAACCCTCTCTCTCAACACACAACCCTCTCAACACACAACTCTCTCTATCAACACACAACCCTCTCTCTCATCACACAACCCTCTCAACATACAACTCTCTCTATCAACACACAAACCTCTCTCTCAACACACAACTCTCTCTCTCAACACACAACCCTCTCTCTCAACACACAACCCTCTCAACACACAACCCTCTCTATCAACACACAACTCTCTCTCTCAACACACAACCCTCTCAACACACAAAGCTCTCTCTCAACACACAACCCTCTCAACACACAACTCTCTCTATCAACACACAACCCTCTCTCTCATCACACAGCCCTCTCAACACACAACTCTCTCTATCAACACACAACCCTCTCCCTCAACACACAACCCTCTCTATCAACACACAACCCTCTCAACACACAACCCTCTCTCTCAACACACAACCCTCTCAACACACAACTCTCTCTATCAACACACAACCCTCTCTCTCATCACACAACCCTCTCAACACACAACTCTCTCTATCAACACACAACCCTCTCAACACACAACCCTCTCTCTCAACACACAACTCTCTCTATCAACACACAACCCTCTCTCTCATCACACAACCCTCTCAACACACAACTCTCTCTATCAACCCACAACCCTCTCCCTCAACACACAACCCTCTCTATCAACACACAACCCTCTCAACACACAACTCTCTCTATCAACACACAACCCTCACCCTCAACACACAACCCTCTCAACACACAACCCTCTCCCTCAACACACAACCCTCTCTCTCAACACACAAACCTCTCCCTCAACACACAACCATATCTCCTTGTGTAGGTGTAGGTGGGCCCCTGTGAGGACAGATCTGTGGTGAGTATGTAGTATAATCCACTGCTACACCTCTCCTCCTCATCCCTTTCTCCTCTCCTCCTCATCACTCTCTCGTCCCCCCTCGTCCCCTCCCCTGCCCTCCCCTCCTCTCCTCACGGCAGCTAACTGTGATCATCCTTCTGTGGTTTCTCTGTTCTTCTAAGATCTTTATGTTCAGCGCCGGCTAAAGTAAACCGCCCGTCTGTTTCAAACCAAACACACTCAGACCCTGTGTCTCTCCTCTGTCACTCGCCCTCCGCCAGTCTTCCACTCTGGCACGGACCGAGGGGGTCGCTGGGTATTCTGGTGGCTAGGAAATCCACTCCAGATGTGTTGAAATTGTTCCATACTAATTGCGTTCCAAACACTGATGAGTATTCTGGGGCAGTCAGAACCAGGCAGGACCAGGCAGGACCAGCCCTCAAGGAGTTAGGTGTGCGGTAGGGGGGAGGGGAGGCGCTTCTGGGCTGCCTGCTTCTTACTGGTTCTTACTGGAAGGGAGGGAGAGAGAGAGAGAGAGAGAGAGAGAGAGAAAAAGAGAGAGAGATAGCGACCAACAGAGGGAAAGAGAGAGAGAGGGAGGGAGGGAGGGAAAAGGGGGAAAGAGATGGCTATAATAAGTAGATGCCTAAATTTCAGAAGATACTTAAAAATCGATCTGTGGCTGTAAATGACAGGCCTCCTCCCATCAGTAATCAGACTGACTGAGTCCAAGACCACAGTCATCAAGCCCATCAACACAGTCAGGGGAGGAAGCACCCATCACAGCTTTCCTCTCATCCTCTCTTTCTGTTTGGTCTCAAGGCTCTTGATGAAGCGCTGGCAGGAGGCTGGTGTGGTGAACACATTGCAGGGTGGATGAAGCGCTGGTCCAGACCTCCACACCACCAGTCTCCTGTTGGGCAACCCAGAACCATGGCGCAGATATGTTCCCTTATATAGGTGTGTAAAACAGTCACTTCCTGCCTTAAGGCTCCCTCATATAGGTGTGTAAAACAGTCACTTCCTGTCTGAAGGCTCCCTCATATAGGCGTTTAAAAGTAACATCCTGTCTTCTATATAGACAACCTAGGCAAAATAGGTAAATACATAAAAAATTGGTGCACTGTCCGATCATTAGAACAAGTAGTATTGTTGTTGAGATGGTGTCTGTGCCTGTAGGTGAGATGAAATTACAGGTAAACAAATATGTCTGCTAAATACAAACCTTTTCAAACCTAGGGTCAGAGACCAACAAGGAAACAAGCTTTAAAAATGTTTTACAGAACAGACCAACAAGCTTTAAAAATGTTTTACAGAACAGACCAACAGGGAAAAAAGCTTAAAAAATGTTTTACAGAACAGAAATGTTTGGCTAATAAACACATTTTAAGGGAAATGCATTTCACCAAATTGTTAAGCGTGTCCTCTGGACAAATACAAACTAAATTCTACGAGCAGAAAACAGTCCTCTACAGGCACAGTGTCCTCTACAGGGGATAGTGTCCTCTACAGGGGATAGTGTCCTCTACAGGGATAGTGTCCTCTACAGGCACAGTGTCCTCTACAGGCACAGTGTCCTCTACAAAGGGCAGTGTCCCTCTACAGGGGACAGTGTCCTCTACAGGGGACAGAAATGAATGAGTAGCTGGGTCTGTGAGGGATGTGTACTCCGACACAACTGTAACACACGTTAGCACTGTAGCTGTGTTGATCTACTGTAACACATGTTAGCACTGTAGCTGTGCCGGTCTACTGTAACACAAGTTAGCACTGTAGCTGTGCTGGTCTACTGTAACACATGTTAGATGAATTGCATTTATTTATATAGCGCTTTTCTACCTTAGTGGCATTCAAAGCGCTTTACAATGTTTGCCTCTCATTCACCCATTCATACTCTCACTCACACATACCGACGGCAGCGAGCTACCATGCAAGGCGCCGGCCTGCCCATCGGGAGCAACTTGGGGTTCAGACTCAGAGTCTTGCTCAAGGATACTTCGGCACATGACCTAGGAGGAGTCGGGGATTGAACCGCCAACCTTGCGATTAACAGACAACCCTCTCTACCCCGTGAGCCACAGCCGCCCCAGTTAGCACTGTAGCTGTGCTGGTCTGCTGTACTACATCCCACATCACTGAACACTTTATTGGGTGTGCTTGCCTTAGACAACCTTTGTTTTCTCACATATATATTTGTATTATTATTTATTATTTTCCCACCCCTAAGGCTCTGTAAATGTTTGCACTACATAGACAACGTTGGTGTCAAAATGTTGGTCTTGGTAGCGATTCGTTGCTTGTATTGGATTTTAAGTTCAGTTGCACGGTTTAGGCCGTCTAACTGAACAAACACTTTATTCACAACTGAACACTTTGTTACTGTTGCATTGTTAGCGCTGTGGTGGTCTTTTGAAATGCGTTTCTTTCAAGGTTTTCACAAACCAGAATTTACCACAAAAAACTGTGTATGTGTGTTCTTTATAAACTGTCATAAACTTCCAGATAAACTGTCTTGGCTGTAAATATCCCCACGTTTAAAGCTATTATAACGACTCAGCATGTTTTATGGATTAAAAAAATAATTATTCAATGATGAAATGACTATGGAAACACCAAAAAACATTCTACCTTCAGTTTAAACACCATACATCATAGATTAAATACCAAACATATAAGATTAAACACCAAATATTAAAACACCAAACTTTATAGATTAAACACTAACATATAACTAGATTGAACACCAAACATGGTAATTATAGCTATATTAAACCAAACATTGTAGGTATTAAACATCCCATATAACTACAGCAAGATTAAAGCAACACAACTAGATCAACAAAACATTATAACTACAGATAGATTCAACCAAACATTATAACTACAGCTATATTCAACTAAACATTATAACTACAGCTAGATTCAATAACCATCATAACTACAGCTAGATTCAGAATCTGAATCTGAATTCAGTTTATTCGCCATTTATGTTATACAAACACAGAATTTACTGTGGCAGGGAGGTGCAAAACACTAAACATATACAGATCTTAGATTAAGTAAAAGTACAAAAGTTTAACTATTTAGTACAAAAGTTTAACTATTTACTTTTATTTTCAACTAAACATT
Organism: Osmerus mordax; assembly: GCF_038355195.1. Classification (NCBI taxonomy): domain Eukaryota; kingdom Metazoa; phylum Chordata; class Actinopteri; order Osmeriformes; family Osmeridae; genus Osmerus; species Osmerus mordax. Next base: position 21,359,848 of record NC_090056.1, on the reverse strand, counting down.
ATACCTACAGCTAGATTCAAACAAACATAATAACTAAAGCTAGATTCATCCAAACATTGTATCTGCAGCTAGATTCAACCACAAATGTATCTAAATATTTTGAATTAGTGATCACTATTAATTGTTTAATTATTCATCAAAACTTTCCTGAACAATAATTTCAGAATGTCCCTATATGCTCAACACACTAAATAGTGAATTACTGATGCAGCTAAAACATAATAAAAACTAACAGTCAACCTTCAACATTTATGACAAATGGCAAACCCATTGTTGCAACACAATCTGTCAATGAAATAACCCAGATGGACATGCGGATGGTGTGCTTCTGTCTCCTCACAGGAGCTGCCAGTGTTATTAGAAAGCATGCAGCTCTAAACAGGTCCTAATTTTAAGATTAAGATTAGGGAAATTAAGATTACGGGTTCAAATTGTTTAGTTCAAATAGCGATCAATTTAGAGACAATAATTTTATATTGTGTGTGGTCAGACAAAGGGGTTTCAAATCAAATCATGTTTAATAAAAAATATAGTTAGTTACAGTTTATTTATTGGTGGAAAATGTATACACTTAATTTAAACTTATAAAGCACAAAAAAACTATCTTAAACTATCAAAAATAATTGGAAAATCACAACTGAACGCAACCATTCAATTGACTTTTTTCAATACAAGGATTGCAAAGTCTGCTACTCCTCTGGCACGCTCACAAACAAAAGCCCAATTGAGTCTAACTACCTGTATTAGTCCGAATGGTGAATATCTGCCTGGAGAAAATACTCCTCAATCAAACAAACCTGTAACTGTCTCATTGTCACTCAGACGTTTGAATCGAACAAGGACTGGGACGGTTTCACGAGGCATTTCTTAACACGCGCGTGTTTTGCCCTTTCTTCTGTATCGAACATGCCGAAAGGCTTTTGAAGACCCCCGACCCCCACCCCTCCCCCCTCTCTACTTCATACACAAACACATCCACCCGCGGTTGGGTATGACGCCCGTGGCCAGGACGGGGAAGGGGGTGGGGGCGTGAGGAAACGGGCTGGTGTGCCCTGGAAGTAATTCTTTCGCCCCAAAACACAAGGTGAAACGGGACCACCGGAGCATCGCACGTGGGACCCGCGCTCTACATTCCAGAAAAGATGGAATCCGAGAGAAGCTGGAGCTACAGCACTTGGCGGAATAAAGACACCAACAAGTTGTTTTGAAAAAAGCGTCTAAATAGTGTCTTTCTTAACTTTCATACTAGTTATAGATTGTCCCAAGGCGATCCTAAACAGTAGTTTCCGTAGTGAGGATAACTTGCTCCCTGTGAAAAAGCTTTAAAGAGCTTTCAGAGTTAAAAACAGCCTGTACTGGACTCGTGATTAAATGGTTGTTTTATTAAACACTTATTTGAAAATCAAAACATAATCCCATATTGAATACAACCCATAACAAACACAAAGTTGTAAGTGGAAGCTGTTATGATTCATAAAAATAAAATGAATATTCATAATTGTTCAAAAGGGAAATTCTTATCAGACACTATTTTCTTTCCAAATTATTCGTTCATAAATAAATAAAAATGTACTACGACCAAGCAGGAGAAAACTGTCAACCTTCAGAATAATTATTAATAAAATGTGACCAACTGTCTGTTTATGAAAGTTACACATACCCCATTCACATAATGAACTACATAATAATCTTATACTATAAACTTACAAAACATCTATTCAAAATACAATTTGAATGATCAAACTAAAGGATATGAGCGTAACTAATTTAGCCTAACAATAAAGCGTTTAAAACGAATTCTGTTTATAATCCATATTCTGTAATATCGTCTGTAATAAAGACACTGATTATTTACGTTATTAAAATAGTGACCCGTGTTTGTATTTACTAATTAGATTGTAATAAATGATAAATAAAAATATTTAGTATTAATTCGGACACTTGCGACGCATTATCTCGCTGTATTCTTCCTAATGCATTTCCAGACAATTCTGAAAAACTAAATCAGGCCTAGTTATAGACTATTTACACTGATACAAGTCAACTAACATGACAGAGTCTAAATAAGTCACATATCATCAACATAGCACAGCTACCACTCGTTCACCCAGCAAGCCCCTGGTAAAAAAGTTTGTGAAAGTGGCCTGACGTCACACTCCCACAATGCTCGCGCCCCATAACTCCGCTGCAGCCTGAGCACAGAGCGAGACACTCAGGCCCCGAATATAGAAAAATTATAGAAAAAATTGGAAAAAATAATAAAACAACAGATCGAAGAGAGAAAGTCCGGGAAAGGTGGCGTGGGGTCTCCCGCCGTCGCTTTGCTTCCAGTCCGGATGGATTGTTGCCGGGTTTCCATAAGAAATTGACAAATGCGGCGCTGGGAACTTTTTGGTGGGTAACTACTCGTTTTCTGAAGACCTCGTAATGTGGCTGCACGTTCTGATGTCTGCATGTTTTTTTAATAGGATTTGGATCATTACCGCAACTTTTTCCTCTTGTTATCGACATATTGACATTCGCAAGAGTTTTCTTGTCATGATCATGTTGTTCTTACTCTGCAGTCGAACCGGGTGGAATTTAGATTATTTTGTGGAAGTAGCCTGTGTAAGCATCGGGCTATTTAATTTTTAATTACGCCGATCGTCTCCTCACTCGAAGCTTTGTCGATAAATATTAAGTCTGTGTAAATCATTGACACTCTAAACAACATGCACTTTGTCGATGGTGCCTTTGGGATTGTTGATTGATGTTCTGTGCAAGTTTTCCTCAAATTGCTGAATTTTAGGCAATTTCCGAATATTTATCATGTTGAGCATGCCATTGCAGAGGAGCGAGGGAGATGTCAGGGGGAACGTGCCATGGTGTACGCTGCACTTTTGGTAAAAGTGGCCTACATAACATTTGTTCTACTGTGTTTACTCGCGTCATGTCTTATAGCCTACTCGCATGTTGCTCGATTTCTGAGCTCCCGAAAGGTCCAACCAACCTGAGAAGCCTAACTTTCTTCCTTCGATAAAACTCCGTCCAGTCGGTAGAAGGCTATAGCTATGTGTGGTGTGACATTTGTTTGTCGTTGATTGTGCATGTTTCCGTGCAGGTTGAGATGCTCGTTTTTCTGCTTTCGAAGTGTAACAACAAGCAGAGCAGCCAGCGGAGCACGAGCTAGCCCGCGAGGCGACGGCCCGCGGCTCTCAGGTGTTGCTGTTGGCTTGATTCTTCATGTTGTTGTTTTGAACGTAATTTTGTGTTCTCCCCCTGCTCTATCTCTGCATATAAAACATTTGAATCAACAAGTGATTGTTCATCCTGCACTAAACGACCTACTTTATCCCTGAAGATGGCTCTGTTTGCCTCGTCTGGGGATGTGTGGTAGTTTTGTGTAGTTTTGTGACAGTTAATGTTAGTTTTAACCTAAGAGCGTAAGCGGACGACATGCTATCTCTGTCCAACACCTGTAGGCTGCCTTGAAACCACTGTGTGTGTGTGTGTGTGTGTGTGTGTGTGTGTGTGTGTTAAAGGGGCAGTAATATTAGGATTCACCAATTAGACAGCCCACGTTGTAACTCTTATGACCGCAGCAGCAAAATGTACACCACAGATCACCTAGGCCGCTCCCAGTCGCACTAAACTCCACGGGTCCACGCGTGTGCGTGCAGGCCTGTCTGACAGTGATATGAACATTCACTTTGCATAAACAGTCAATTGGGCCACTTTGAGTTTTCTGTCATTTACCGAAGGATAGGGTTAGGCGTGCACGTGCAGGATAAATAACGTAGCCTAGTTATTCAAGTCTTCACTGTTTTGTTGAGATTCCTTGTTGCGTGGAGACTCGCGAGCTCGCTCCATCAGGCGCGTTTCCAGCGCCTCGAGCTACATAATAAGGAAATGGAAGTGAGATCGTCACGAGACAATGGCTTTGTTATTGACATGTTTCTGTGCAAGTTGAGACTCATGTGTTTCTGCTTCCGCCTCTTATATTTCAATCTGAATCTGAGGAACTTTACTCTGCAGCTTTCGGAGTTAAGTTTAGTTTTGTTTACACGATGCTGGTTTATGTTTAAATTCCATTGATTAGATGCAATGATAGATGGGCAGAAGCCACTCTCGAATAAACTGTCAAACTCTTAAAACTAAAAAACAACAAATAAATGTTTTCCTATATGGCAATAAGTTACTGTAGCATTAGCTTCTGATTATCGTTGGGGAAAGGGATGTTTATAACAGTAGCCTGCAAGTGTATACGTATACTGCATATAGGCTATATAAAATATATTCTAGGCCTATATATTTCACCCCAGCCAGCATATATTGTACCATAAACAGTATTTACACTACATACTGGACACATGTCTACTACATATATAACACCAGCCTGCATAGGCCTAGGACTGTATACATCGTTTTTATATTAAAGATAGATTCTGCACGTATGACATAGATACCACATACATTTTCTACATCTATAACACCAGCCAGAATATACATTCTACATATATAAACAGAATATTTATAGTGTATAACACATGTAGATTTATACTACATACATATCACCAGAGTAAACCTCATACTATATAATATCTAACTCTGCTTTGTATAACGACCTGTAGTACTTTAGTTTGTATTTACTGGCTTCTCAACCCTGACCATGCAGCTGGAGGTTTTCTGACAGCCCAGAACAAGTGCTTATTTCAGGCTAGTGGTTGGAGGGCTGTACAAAACATCTTAGCTTTTGTGATTGAGAGAATGTATGTGTGAGAGTGTGTGTGTGGGGGGGAGAGAGTGTGTTATCAACATGGTGTGTGTGAGGGAGAGAGCTCACACACTCTTGTGCTCGTGTGTATTTCATCATGTGTGCTTGTGTGCAAGTGTCGTCAAGTTGTGGCTGTGTATTCATGTGCGTGTAAGTTGTTGTTGTGTCTTCATATGTGTACTGTTTGTATGTGTACTGAATGTGTGTGTAGTGTGTGTACTGTATGTGTGTGTGTACTGTGTGTGTGAATTGCATGTGTGTGTTTTTCTCCATGTGTGTATGTGTGGAAGATCGAGGGAGGTCTCCTCCCTGTCCCACAATGCAGTGCACCTCTGCGGGCAGTGGGCTGATTACCATGAGAAAGGAGCATCATGGGTATTGTGTGTGTGTGTGTATGTGTGTGAAGGGGGTGGCCCTCGCTGGTGTGTGTGTGTGTGTGTGTATCTAGAGAAGAATCGGAAAGGCTCTGATCCCTCTCTTTGTGTTTCTTCACCTTCTGAGAGAAGAGGAGAGAGGGGGGGAGAGAGGAAGGGGGAGAGAGAGAGGGGGAGAGGAAGGGGGAGAGAGAGAGGGGGATGGGGGAGAGGAAGGGGGAGAGAGAGAGGGGAAGGAGTGTGGTAGAGTGCTGGAGGGGGAGGAGAGAGATGGGGGATGGGCAGCGGGAGGGAGAGAGGGACACTGGGTTCATGCTAGAATGTGAGTTAGCAGAGTGGAGGCTCTATTTATTATTTTCTCCAGGCAGCAAGACACAAACATGGCCTCTTGAGGCTAAGAACTTGTCTCTCAAACTGCGTGTGTGTGTGTTTTTGCCTTCATGTGTGTGAGTGTGTGTGCACGTTTGTAAGCTTGTTTGTATGTGTATATTAGTAAATTCCAGGCAAGGAGGGTGAATACTGTATATTTATTTATGTTATTTATGTTTCACACAGTAGCTGAAGTGTCAGTTGAATTTGGTAGTAGTGTCTATGGTCACTCATTTAACCACTAACAGCAAGGGAGAGAGACATAGGCCACTAACTAGGAGCAAAGGAGAGAGAAGGAGGGATGGAGAGAGATACGATCGGAGCATAGTTCAGATGCCCAGTATTCTCTCTAACCCTGGTATCCCTCTGACCCTGGTATCCCTCTAACCCTGGTATCTTTCTAACCCTGGTATCCCTCTAACCCTGGTATCTCTCTAACCCTGGTATCCCTCTAACACTGGTAACCCTCTAATCATGGTATTCCTCTAACCCTGGTATTCCTCTAACCCTGATATCCCTCTAACCCTGGTATTCCTCTAACCCTGATATCCCTCTAACCCTGGTATTCCTCTAACCCTGATATCCCTCTAACCCTGATATCCCTCTAACCCTGATATCCCTCTAACCCTGGTATCCCTATAACTCTAACCCTGGTATTCCTCTAACCCTGGTATCCCTCTAACCCTAGGGAGTCAGGTGGCTGAGCGGTTAGAGAATCAGGCTAGTAACCAGAAGGTCGCTGGTTCGATTCCCGGCCGTGCCACATGATGTTGTGTCCTTGGGCAAGGCACTTCACCCTACTTGTCTCGGGGGAATGTCCCTGTACTAACTGTAAGTCGCTCTGGATAAGAGCGTCTGCTAAATGACTAAAATGTAAATGTAACCCTGGTATCCCTCTAACCCTGGTATCCCTATAACTCTAACCCTGTTATTCCTCTAACCCTGGTATCTAACCCACAATGCAGCAAATGAAGTATTTAACACTCAAAATCTCTTGTGGGACAACCCCCAGACCCCCAATTCATTAGTTTCCCCTGACATGGGGAATAGACTGGTGAAGCTGTGGCAGCAGGCTAGCTATCTTACAACTCTAACGAACTCATAGCTCACAGTTCTTCTCCCTGACTGACAGCAGCTGCAGAAATACATGAGCTGCTTGTGGTCTGGTTTCGGTTTTAGCCAAGTTACCTTATTCTTTTTTCCAGAGAAACCTTTTGCAATTTTTCAGCCCTTGTTGGTTTGGAGAGTAGCTAGTAGGTCCTGCGAGGTGAGCTAGCTAACCGACTAACCTAGCTGGCTCAGTTAACGAGGTGAGCTGGCTAAGATATAGGGCTTAAGTTAGCTAGGTTAACAAATTAGCTAGCTACATTGTTTATTTACATTTAGTCATTTAGCAGACGCTGTTATCCAGAGCGACTTACAGTGAGTACAGGGACATTCTCCCCGAGGCAAGTAGGGTGAAGTGCCTTGCCCAAGGACACAACTTCAAATTTGCACGGCCGGGAATCGAACCGGCAACCTTCTGATTACTAGCCCGCTTCCCTAACCGCTCAGCCACCTGACTCCCTGCACTGTTTATGCAATTATGTATGATACTTTATAGATTACTTTATAGAATACAGCAAAATATGCAGGTAGAGTGAGATTTTACTCTATCTGCATATTTTGCTGTATTCTATAAAGTAGAATACAGCTGAATATGCAGGTAGAGTGAGAGTATTCTATAAAGTAGTATTTTTGGGGCGCCTGTTTCAGTTTCCTTCACTGCTTCCTCCTTTTGAGCAAATTTTCTGATCCGAAAATTAATGGAAAAACCAACAGGTATTACTTTGTGTAATTAGCGGATAATGTTTCACCTCTTTCGTTCGATTGGTGCATTTCTAATTTAGCTAAAGTTACCCCTTGCTAATATAAACAAGTAAAACAAATAAATCAAACAGATTTATCAAGCAACGGCTTGAAACGCACCCCCTCCGACTAAAATAATAATAATTATTAAAAATTTTAAAACTGATACTAATTACTTGAATTTCTTTTTAGGCTTTTTACAACCCCATAACTTACCGCATAAGCCATTGTTTTCTTCTTTTAAATATGTAACACACTCCTGCCTAGACCCATACTACACATTTGTTTTACATACATAACACACAGACACACATATATTTACACACACACACAGAAACACATTCCTACACTTTCCTACACAGACTCACAGCACACACACACTCTCAGCCGTGGAAGGATGGAGTTGTCGGTAAGCACATTCTGCCAGGCTGTGCAGTATGCAAGGCTAAAATAGAAGCTGCACGCTAGATGCTTGAACCACATACTTCCTTTCTCCTTCTCCCTCTCTCCCTCCCCCCCTCGCTTCTTCCCCCTTTCGCTCCCTCCCATGCCCTCTCCTTCTCTCTGTCCCTGCCTCCCTCACTCCCTTCTCCTTCTCCCTCCCTCCCTCTCGCTCACTCCCCTCTCTCACTCCTCCCTCTCTCCCCCTATCCCCTCTCTCTCTCCTCCCTCTCTCCCTGGTCTCTCCCTCCTCCCTCACCTCTCCTCCCTCTCTCCCTGGTCTCTCTCCCTCCTCCCTCACCTCTCCTCCTTCTCTCCCTGGTCTCTATCCCCCTCCCTCTTTCCCTGGTCTCTCTCCTCCTCCCTCTCTCTCCTCCTCCCTCTCTTTCCTCCTCCATCCCTTCGTCTCTCTCTCAGAATCAGAATTCGGTTTATTCGCCATGTATGTTATACAAACACGGAATTTACTGTGGCAGGGAGGTGCAAAACACTAAACATATACAAATCTTAAATTAAGTAAAAGTACAAAAGTTTAACTATTTCTAAGAACTAAACAATCGAAGAATACAACAATTTAAATATAAAATAAAATATATATAAAAATAACAATAAGAATGAGCAGCGTGAGTGGTCAACATAGTGCAAACGGATACTGAGGTAAGGTGGCTTGTGCATACTGTAATTGCCTCTAGATGTAACAGGTACACACTCTCTGCTGAACAGGGAGTCATGTGACTTTGATCTGCCATATAATTGGTTCAGTGTGCACCAACACAGAGTTGCTGTCAGTTGAGTCAGCGAATCACAGGAAACCTGATACAGAGCGAGAGAGAGAGAGAGAGAGATAGACGAAGAAAGAAAGCAAGAGAGAGCGAGAGGGAGAAAGAAGAAAGGAATAGTCTAAATGGGCAGGTAAAAGAGGGAGAGGGTAGACACAGTACAAACCATAATAGTCCATATCTTAGTTCAGATTCAACTTCCCTTTTTACCGTCATCTCCCCTTTCTCACACTGACCTCAAGTATCCTGCTCTCTCATATCCTCTGTTCTCCTCTTTTCCTTTCTTCTATCCTCTCTCTCTCTCTCTCTCTCTCTCTCTCTCTCTCTCTCTCTCTCTCTCTCCATCCCTCCCTCCCTCCCTCTCTCTCCTTCTCTTTCCCCTCTCTCTCTCTCTCTCTCTCTCTGTCTCTCTGTCTCTCTCGCTCTCTGTCTCTCTCTCTCTCCAGGGCCAGTGTGAGGTTTGCAGTGTGACTGAAGGTCTTTCTGTGCTGGGTGGTGTGAAAGCTGTCCTAATTGAATGATAAAGTGAGATGGAGTTCAGTGAATAGGCAACAAAGGCTGTTCTGTGTGGCAGAGAGATTCATCCAGCCTTTGCCTCTCCAGTACAAGAGGGGACTACAGCTACACACACACACACATATACACACACACACATCTATTATAAAACTCTGCTGGACTCATTCACGTGACCCGCCTCTCTCTCCTCTCCTCTCTCGCCTCTCCCCCTTCTCCCCTCCCCTACTCTCTCTCCTCTCCTCCCCTCTCTCCCTTCCTCTTTCTCTCCCTTCCTCTCTCTCTCTCTCTCTCTCTCTCTCTCAGTTCAGTTCAGTTCAAAAAAGGTTTTATTGGCAAAGAATACATGTGTAAATATTGCCGAAGCAACAATAAAAGAATAATGATAATGATGGTAATGAGAGGACTGTATGGAGTCTCCAGGTGATTGATTCCCCACATGTTTTATTGTAAGTCAAGCCCTCTCTCCATCCCTCTGTCCCCCCATCCTTCTACCCCTCCATCCCAGTCCCTCCATCCCTGATCTTTAAAGCCTTGTACACAGAGACCACGAGGAAAGGAAAGTAGAGGGGGAGACAGGAGGGGGAGAGAGAGACAGTGGGAGAGAGGAAGGAGAGAGAGAGGCGGAGGGAGGGAGAGAGAGGGGGAGTGAGAGAGAGTGGTGGGGGAGAAAGAGGGGGGGAGAGAGAGAGGGGGAGGGAGAGAGAGAGATAGATAGAGAGTGGAGCCTGGTGGTCATGCTGCTGAACAGTGTTAACCCTAGCTGTTGTCTAAGGCTGAGCTGACGTTGCCAAACTTAGACTTTGTTTGTTGCTGACATAGAGGTAGAGAGGCTGTCCCAGTGGACACACACACACATACTTACACACACATTCATGCACACACCCACTAAAACACATTCATTCACACACACACATACACACAGGCATATACACACATACTCTCAAACCCCCCCACTCAAACACACTCGCACACAAACACACAGCCACACTCACATACACACACACAGGCACACACACACTCACTTAGACACCCATACACAAACGCAAGCACACACAAGCACATGGCTGTAGTTGTAAGCACATTTGTTTTGGTGAACCTTTTAGGGAGCACCGAGAGAGAGCTATAGAAGGAGAGAGAGATGGAGAGGAGAAAGATGGAGAGGAGAGAGAGAAAGAGAGAGAGAAGGAAAGAGATATAGAAGGAGAGAGCTATAGAAGGAGAGAGAGAAGGAGAGAGCTATAGAATGAGATAGAGAAGGAGAGAGAAGGAGAGAGAAGGAGAGAGATATAGAAGGAGAGAGCTATAGAAGGAGAGAGAGAAGGAGAGAGAGAAGAAGAGAGAAGGAGAGAGAAGGAGAGAGATATAGAAGGAGAGAGCTATAGAAGGAGAGAGAGAAGAAGAGAGAAGGAAAGAGAGAAGGAGAAAGAAAAGGAGAGAGGAGAGAGAAGGAGAGTGAAAGAGAGAGAAGGAGAGAGCTATAGAAGGAGAGAGAAAAGGAGAGAAAGAGAGAGAGAATGAGAGAGAAGGAGAGTGAAGGAGAGAGAAGGAGAGATAAGGAGAGAGAGAGAAGGAGAGAGCTATAGAAGGAGAGAGAAGGAGAGAGAGGAGAGAGCTATAGAAGGAGAGAGAAAGAGAAAGAAGGAGAGAGAGGAGAGAGAAGAAGGAGAGAGCTATAGAAGGAGAGAGAAGGAGAGAGACAGATGGAAAGATAGGAAGAGCGTGGCTAATGGAGAGAAAGCTGAGAGAAGAAAGAAGAATCAGATACTGAGAGCGAGCGAGAGGAGAAATAGAGAGAAAGAGAGATAGAAGAGATGGAGCGAGTGTTGGCATGGCGCCTGCTGGCAGAGTGCCTACTGCTGCTGTGTCACCATGGGGCTCCCAGGCGGAAGGGCTTCCCCTAAACCACACAAACTTACACACTCACAGACATACACTCACACATACACTCACACACAGATACACACACACATAGATACACACTCACAGACGCACGCACACACGTGCACTTGCGCACGAGAACACACATGCATGTGCACTTTTTACTTTAATCACACACACTTTAATCTCTCCTGTTTATTTGGCTAGCTGTAGAGAGGAGGAGAGGAGAGGAGAGGAGAGGAGGAGGAGAGGAGGAGGAGGTAGAGGAGGAGGAGGAGGAGAGGAGGAGGAGGAGGTAGAGGGGGAGAGGAGGAGAAGAGGAAGGATAGGAGGAAGAGAGAGAAGGAGGAGTAGGAGAGAAGGAGGAAAGAAGAAAGGGAGACAGGAGGAGGGAAGGAGAAGAGTAAGAGAGGAGGACCTTAAGCCAGACTAGTCTAGAGAGAATGGTTGTTCGGCAACATTCCAGCACCCCACCACACACACACACGCCAGGTTAGGTCACACAGACACACCAGGTTAGGTCTAACTGTCGGTCAACCCTGACCCTGTATGTTAACCCTGACCCTGTATGTTAACCCTGACCCTGTATGTTAACCCTGACCCTGGAGCTGGAGGTTAACCCTGACCCTGGAGGTTAACCCTGACCCTGGAGGTTAACCCTGACCCTGTATGTTAACCCTGACCCTGGAGCTGGAGGTTAACCCTGACCCTGGAGGTTAACCCTGACCCTGGAGGTTAACCCTGACCCTGTATGTTAACCCTGACCCTGGAGCTGGAGGTTAACCCTAACCCTGGAGGTTAACCCTGACCCTGGGAGATGGGGGACGGAGATGGGGGAGGGAGGGTGTGTCGCTGTGTGGGCTGCCCCTGGAATGTGCTTTGTGGTGAGGCCCCCAATACACCCACCCTGAGGTGGTCACTAGCACCCCCCCCCTCACACACAACCCCCACACACACACCACCCCCCCACACACACCCCCTCACACACACCACCCCCCCTCACATACACACCACCCCCCCTCACACACACCACCCCCCCTCACACACATACCCCTCATACACACCACCACCCCTCACACACACACCTCCCTCCACACACACACCCCCCCTCACACACAAACCACCCCAACACACACATACCCCTCACACACACACCACCCCTCCTCACACACACCACCCCAACACACACCACCCCTCACACACACACCACCCCCCCTCACACACCACCCCTCACACACACACCACCCCTCCTCACACACACCACCCCAACACACACCACCCTCCACACACCACCACCCCTCAAACACACACCACCCCCCCTCACACACCACCCTCCACACACCACCACCCCTCACACACACACCACCCCCCCTCACACACCACCCCTCACACACACACCACCCCCCCTCACACACCACCCTCCACACACCACCACCCCTCACACACCACCCACCCTCACACACCACCCCTCACACACACCACCCCTCACACACACACCACCCCCCTCACACACCACCCCTCACACACCACCCCCCTCACACACCACCCCCCTCACACACACCCCCCCTCACACACCACCCCTCACACACCACCCCCCCTCACACACCACCCCTCACACACACACCACCCCCCCTCACACACCACCCTCCACACACCACCACCCCTCACACACCACCCACCCTCACACACCACCCCTCACACACACCACCCCTCACACACACACCACCCCCCTCACACACCCCCCCTCACACACCCCCCCTCACACACCACTCCCCCTCACACACCACCCCTCACACACCACCCCTCACACCCCACCCCCCCTCACACACCCCCCCTCACACACCACTCCCCCTCACACACCACCCCTCACACCCCACCCCCCCTCACACACCCCCCCTCACACACCACTCCCCCTCACACACCACCCCTCACACACCACCCCTCACACCCCACCCCCCCTCACACACCCCCCCTCACACACCACTCCCCCTCACACACCACCCCTCACACCCCACCCCCCCTCACACACCCCCCCTCACACACCACTCCCCCTCACACACCACCCCTCACACACCACCCCTCACACCCCACCCCCCCTCACACACCCCCCCTCACACACCACTCCCCCTCACACACCCCCCCCTCACACACCCCCCCTCACACACCCCCCCTCACACACCCTCAATAGGAAGTGTGTCATCCCCCGTATCAGCCCTGCTGGGTTACGACCTGAACACCACGCCATGGCTGTCACACACACTTAACACACACTTTACACACACATGTATGCTGTGTGTGTATGCTGTGTGTGTATGCTGTGTGTGTACACTCTCATGTCACCCATGTTGCAGTGTGCAGCTATGTGACTGTTCAGTGTGGAGGAAGAGGATTGGCCCATAAGGTCAGAGCTGAACAGGAGAGATTGCAACATTCTGACCCTGACCACTGACCCTGACTTTGAGCTCTGATTCTGATTTCAAGCTGGAGTAGCTGGTATAGTGACACAGCTGGTAGGGCTGTTAGGGTTACACAGGTTTGGAAAAACAAGTTTGAGGCCTTCTGTGTGTGTGCGCTTGTGTCTGTATGTTTATGTGTCTGTGAGAGGGTGTGTGTATGTATACATGTTTTGCTCAGTTTTCTTAAGAATTAGCCTTATCCACTTTCATAACATGTGCACACATGTATACAGTCACTCAAAGCTTCTCTTGTGTTCCCCACTGTTGTCTGAAGACACACACATCCACACATCCACCACACACACACCCACACAGCCTACAGTGACACCTAGTGGTGGAAACTGGCAACTGCACTCCAGCATGATCAAGAAACACTGCTAACATCTTCACATGTTCTGTGCATGTTGACCCTCGAAGAGAGTGGCTGTTCTGAACTTTTGTACTTTGTTCTCATCTCTCAGGGCATTAAGGATGCAGAACACTATTCCCCACTCACCCCCAACCATAGCTGTTGGTACAGGGTGAGGAGGCGGAGGAGGAGGAGGAGGAGGAGGAGGAGAGAGACACAGAGAGAGAGAAGAAGAGTGAGAGGGAGGACGAGGGGAGGCTGGAGGTAGATCAGATACTACAATACAGGTGAGTTCCTCTCCTATCAGTAACTGAGATAATCGTGGGGAGATAACCCTAACCCTGGGATAACCTAACTCAGAGATGTCTGTACTTTTTAGTCATTTAGCAGACGCTCTTATCCAGAGCGAGGTGTGTGTGAGGGGGGTGGTGTGTGTGAGGGGGGGTGGTGTGTGTGTGAGGGGGGGTGGTGTGTGTGAGGGGGTGTGTGTGAGGGGGGGTGGTGTGTGTGTGAGGGGGGGTGGTGTGTGTGAGGGGGGGTGTGTGTGTGTGAGGGGGGGTGGTGTGTGTGTGGGGGGGTGGTGTGTGTGTGGGGGGTGTGTGTGTGTGTGTGTGGGGGGGTTGTGTGTGAGGGCAGGGTGGTGTGTATGTGAGGGGGGGTGGTGTGTGTGAGGGTGTGTGTGTGTGTGGGGGGGGGTGGTGTGTGTGTGGGGGTGGTGTGTGAGGGCAGGGTGGTGTGTGTGTGAGGGGGGGGGTGCTAGTGACCACCTCAGGGTGGGTGTATTGGGGGCCTCACCACAAAGCACATTCCAAGGGCAGCCCACACAGCGACACACCCTCTCTCCCTCCCCCCTCTCCCAGGGTCAGGGTTAACCTCCAGGGTCAGGGTTAACCTCCAGCTCCAGGGTCAGGGTTAACATACAGGGTCAGGGTTAACCTCCAGGGTCAGGGTTAACATACAGGGTCAGGGTTAACATACAGGGTCAGGGTTAACCTCCAGGGTGTACTGAGGTAACCCTAACCTTGAGATGACCTAACTCAGAGATGTCTGTACTGAGATAACCCTAACCTTGAGATAGCTGTCTTAAAAGTTCCTCTTACCTCTATGTTCTTTATTTTCTTTCTTCCAGGAGACTGAGCATAACCCTCCACCTACCTGACTCCGTCCCCCCTTGCTGCAGCCACTTAGCGCCCGATAGGCAGGGTCAGGGTGAGACACGGCCGCGTCTCCATGGCAACGGCACCCTAGGGCTGCCATGGCAGCAGCCGCAGCTGATGCCCAACGCCGCCATTATACCGCCCTGATCACGCCGGACGAAGAGCAGCGCAGAGCCGCCGCAAGCCACGCCTCCAACGCCGCCGCCAAACTGTACGGGGAAACCGCCCTGCCACGGACGGAGAGAGAGAGAGAGCGAGAGAGGGAGAGGGGGAGAGAGAGGGAGAAAGTGAGGGAAGAGAGAGGAGGAGGCAGTGGGAAGGAGTGTCCGGTGTGTGGGGCTCTGATTGGCTGTCAGGAGAAGCTCCGCCTTCACTTGCTCTGTCACCGCGGAGAGAAGCTCCACCCCTCTCAGAGAGAGAAAGAGACGGAGAGAGAAAGGGAGAGGGAAGAGAGGAGTGGAGAGAAGGCGTTTCACTGCTCTCAGCATCACTGCTCCAAGTCCTTCAGCTCCAAATACAAGCTCCTAAGGTACCTTCATCCAACACTGCAAACAAACTACAACAATGCCGATAGAAACAACAACAGATCAAGGTTCTAACAGTATTTCAAGTCAGAGTCGAGGAACGGTCTGTATTTACCAGGCACAATGCAAAGTAACCACATCTCTTCTACCAGACACAGTGTAAAGTAACATCTCTACTACCAGACAAAGTGTAAAGTAACATCTCTACTACCAGACACAGTGTAAAGTAACATCTCAGCTACCAGACACAGTGTAAAGTAACACATCTTCTACCAGACAAAGTGTAAAGTAACATCTCAGCAACCAGACACGGTGTAAAGTAATATCTCAGCAACCAGACACAATGTAAAGTAACATCTCAGCTACCAGGCACAGTGTAAAGTAACATCTCAGCTACCAGGCATAGTGTAAAGTAACATCTCAGCTACCAGGCACAGTGTAAAGTAACATCTCAGCTACCAGACACAGTGTGAAGTAACATCTCTACTACCAGACACAGTGTAAAGTAACATCTCTACTACCAGACACAGTGTAAAGTAACATCTCAGCTACCAGGCACGGCACAGCAATGATGATCCACATTCCAACATTCACTTTTATTTACACAATAATGCATGTAGTAAATATTTACATTAAACTATACGGATGAGTAAAGCTTAGTGGTTAAGGTTATACGCTTCACTGTATATTTCCCCCCCGGTTCGTCACCTAGGATAAAAGCATCTGCTAAATGAGTAAATTATTAAACATAATTCCTGATCTTTCCATCTTCCTCTTTCACATTTGTCTTTCTCCGTCCCCCTCTCTCTTCCCTCCCTCTCCCCTGTCTCCCCCTCCCCCCCCGCGCAGGCATATGGCCACACACTCCCCTCAGAAGACTCACCAGTGTTCGTTCTGCGAGAAGATGTTTCACCGCAAGGACCACCTGAAGAACCACCTCCAGACCCACGACCCAAACAAAGAGGCCTTCCGCTGCCAGGACTGTGGGAAGCACTACAACACCAAGCTGGGCTACAAACGCCATGTAGCCATGCACTCGGCCACAGCAGGGGACCTCACCTGCAAGGTGTGCCTGCAGAGCTACGAGAGCACGCCGGCGCTGCTGGAGCACCTGAAGAGCCATTCGGGGAAGTCGTCGGGCGGCGCCAAGGAGAAGAAGCACCCCTGCGACCACTGCGACCGCCGCTTCTACACGCGCAAGGACGTCCGCCGCCACATGGTGGTGCACACGGGCCGCAAGGACTTCCTGTGCCAGTACTGCGCCCAGCGCTTTGGCAGGAAGGACCACCTCACGAGACACGTGAAGAAGAGCCACTCCCAGGAGCTGCTGAAGATCAAGACGGAGCCGCCAGACCTGCTGGGGCTGCTGGGGTCTGGACCCATCAAGGAGGAGCTCAGCCCCATGATGTGCAGCATGAGCTCCACCAAGGACCCCCTCATGGCCAAGCCCTTCCCCGGTGGGACGGCCTTCCCCATGGGCATGTACAACCCCCACCACCTCCAGCCCCTGCCCAGCCCTGGAGGGGGGCACCACCCCTCCCTGATGCCCAGCTCCCTGTCTGCCGCTATGGGCATGGGCTGCCACATGGACCCCCCCACGTCCCTCCACCCCCACCACCACCCTCACCACCCTCACCACCATCACCATCACCACCACCACCACCACCACCATCACTCCCCGCCCCTGCCCGCCCAAGGGCCCCAGCCCCTCCCACCCCCCCCTAAGTACCAGCTGGGATCTACCTCATATCTGCTGGACAAGCCTCTCAAGGTGGAGATGGAGAGCTTCCTCATGGATCTGCAGAGCGGCCTCCCCGGGGCCCCCTCGCCTGGGGCCCACTCTGCAGACCCCCTTGCTGCTGCTTCGCCCCCTAAGGAGGGGCTGGAGCCATCGGCCGGCCTGCCAGATGACCTGTGCGGGGACGCCCTTCTGTCCAAGAGCCCCGCCGTGATGTCCGAGTCTCTGTGTGCTGCTAACATGGACTTCTCCCACCTCCTCAGCTTCCTGCCCTTCAACCTGCCTCCCTACAGCGCCCCCATGAGCGCCGGAGGAATGGTGATGGGCTACACCTCGTCGGCAGCCTCCTCCTCTTCCTCCTCTTCCTCTTCCTCCTCCCTGCATGCCGCCGAGGCCCAGCTGGCAGCAGCATCCGGCTCCGCCTCCCTTACCTCTCTGCAGCTGCAACCTCAGGAGCTTGGGGGCCCTGCAGGGGGCCTGGGGGCCGCGGGGGGACTGGGGCCCCTGCAGCCCCTCCCTCCAGTCTTCAGCTCCAGCCTCAGCACCACCACGCTGCCTCGCTTCCACCAAGCCTTCCAGTGACGGCTTAGAGCTGGACCCAGTCCTGCAGTTGGACCTAGTCCTGCAGCTGGACCCAGTCCTCAGCCCAGTCCAGCCCCAAACCAGCCCAGTACTATCCCAGCCCATCTCTAGCCCCAGCCCAGTGGGTAGTCCCAGTCCCAGCCCTACCCCAGCCCCAGCCCCGACGTACCCGTAGTTAAAAGCACACAAACGTTTTTTTTCGGCCTTCCATTAATGTCTTTATTGGAATAGAATAGCAAGATATCTAGTACCAGGCGTCCTGATCTCTCCTGTAGAGGAAGCAGCGTTGGTGCAGTACACCACCTCCACCAGCAGCCTGAGAGACACGTCCAGGGTAGATCTGACCCAGGCTGTCATCCTGACCAGGGTCTGACCCAGGCTGTCATCCTAACCAGGGTAGATCTGACCCAGGCTGTCATCCTAACCAGGGTAGATCTGACCCAGGCTGACATCCTGACCAGGGTAGATCTGACCCAGGCTGACATCCTGACCAGGGTCTGACCCAGGCTGTCATCCTAACCAGGGTAGATCTGACCCAGGCTGACATCCTGACCAGGGTAGATCTGACCCAGGCTGACATCCTGACCAGGGTAGATCTGACCCAGGCTGACATCCTGACCAGGGTAGATCTGACCCAGGCTGACATCCTGACCAGGGTAGATCTGAACCAGGCTGACATCCTGACCAGGGTAGATCTGAACCAGGCTGACATCCTGACCAGGGTAGATCTGACCCAGGCTGACATCCTGACCAGGGTAGATCTGAACCAGGCTGACATCCTGACCAGGGTAGAGCTCATCTGCCCTAAGCCTGATCAGTGTGAAGGGACATCGCCCTGTATTTTATTGTCCTTGTCACATGCCAGCAAACATTTCCTAACCCAGACCTGAGGGTCATCTCTCCTCCAGCCACCTCCCACACACCAATCACCCCCTCAAGGTCTCCATGACAACTACGATTTCAAATACAATGTTACATCGCTGTCTCACCTGCCGTATATTATCTAAAAGATATATATATTTAGGAGAAACACACGCAAAAAATATATACATATATATTTCAGGCAGTTGTTTAGAGATGTAAGGTCATGATAATATGATAATGATAACCCTGATAATAACCCTGACATATGTGAATAGCAGAACGGAAATGGCGATGACAGTCAAGGAAAACGTGTTGTGATGTTATTGCAGTGTACGATATATCTCATCAGAAATGAATATTTTAATTGCTTTTATCTCAGTGTATTTAGGTAGATTCATTGAAAGATAATGATGTTTGTGATGTCTGGCAGGTGTATCTTGCATTTTATTGATCAGAAATGGATGAAGTATTAGTTTTCCCTTTTAGGTTTCTGTACTATATTCCTTCCTCTGTCCTGTTCTTCAGTTTAGAATAGGAACTGTGGACTGACAGGACGTGTCATAGGCTGTTAGTGGCATAAGAAGTGTTAGGATTTGAAATAGATTTCTTTAAAAGTCTCATAGGAGTGCTGCAAAGAACAACCAACAATGCTAGGCTACACAGTTTCAACATAACCCCCCTTTGCTCTAAATCCAGTGTCCAGCCGCATGTTAAGCTGTGATTCCATTGGCCACAATTCAGTAAGGTCTGATGCTATTGGTCAGACCCATGCTCAGCAGCCTATCACAACCCAAGCCCAACTGGATGAAAGTGAAAGGTGCTCCTGTTGTGTGTTGTGCACCGAACATGACACCAGCTTGAAGGACAGTGTTCTGTCATTGGCTGGGAGCACCTGTGTGTATCACAACAGAGGCAACAAACTGACGTTTGGAGAAGGCCCTCGTGGACAGTTTGGTCCTACCAGACTTTGCACCTTGTCTGTGCTCCCCTAAACTCCTGGGAGACTACCTAGAGTTGCTAAGGAAAAAAAATACAATAACAAAAGTTCTACCATATCCACAAGGACAGTACAAAACATATTGCTGCTTTTAGCTACAGCTGGCCAACCCAGCTGTAGACCACTAGAACACGTCAAGGTGTACAGGAAGCTGAAACCTGCACAAGATAGCCCTGCACTCCTGGTCCTCTCTCCTCTCTGCTCACTGCTTCTTCCATTCAGAGGATCAGGGTTTTGAGGAGGGGTGAGGGGGAGAGAGAGAGGGAGGGGTGAGGGGGAGAGAGAGAGGGAGGGGGGAAAGGGGGAGAGAGAGAGGGAGGGGGAAAAGGGGGAGGGTCTTTGACATTCAAAGCAGGAGACCTCTGGCTCTGATGTTGATACGTCGTACATGTTGTCTGTTAGTTTGTCACATGATATTATTATTATTATTTTCTGTTTGTTAAAACAGGACCTTGAAAAACAACACAACACATCACCTCATTTTTGTTTTCTTTACCAAAACCTGGGGAGAAGAAGCTCCACGCAGCGCCCCCGCAGCGCCCCGCAGCGCCCCGCAGAGTCTATGTTTCTGATGTTGCCATTGATACTTTAATGTCATTATTTGATTGTGGCTATTGGTCTAATGGCAAAGGGCGGAGCATGACGTTTCTCACCACCTACAGGCTTTACCGTAAACACACTCTGATTGGTTAACACAGATAACACCAACCAATGGGAGCCAGACGAGAGTGTTGCTAGGTAAAACCCAGAGAGGTATGGATGCCCCAAAGCTTAGTCTCCCCCCTGGAAACCACATGATTCTCTTATGAATGATGTGTGTGAATGATTGACATTTGAGAATCAAAATGATGATCCTGATAAACGTGCGCGCACCTTCCTCAACCTTCCTGACCTACATCCAGTAACTACATAGGAATTTTGATATACTAAAAAGACAAGATTCTTACTTTTGTTTTTCGAATAGAAGGTTTTAGACGTCAGGCGAATTTGTAGCAATCAAATTGAACAATTATATTTTACCTGAAAATAAAATGATTAAAATCATTTATTTCTAAAAATCTAAGATGTAAAAGGAGAAGCTGTTAGCATGTGTTGGGTTTGTCCTCCCTAGGGTTCTGTGATCTTATCGAGCACTTTCTACCTTTAAAAAGAGTATTGGTTTTCTTCATCTTATATGTTCAAAGGTTTTTAATTTTGTATTTGATCCTGTACATGTATGTGCCATTAGTAAGTGTAGATTTTATCAATTTATGTGTCTTTTTTGTTTTGTCCTCCAAAAGAATAACAGTATTTTTGATAGATGTTTCACTAATGTCGTCCTCCAGCTGTTCTGGCCCTGCCCTGGGTCCTCATCTCTGTTGTTTCTACAGCCAAAGACTTATAAATACACATCAACACTACTACTGTCAGAGCTGCTGGACTCCACAGTGTGCTCCAGTGTCCTCTGTCACACCCTCATCCTTCTGTCACACCCTCATCCCTCTGTCCTCCAGTCACCCTCATCCCTCTGTCCTCCAGTCACCCTCATCCCTCTGTCACACCCTCATCCTTCTGTCACACCCTCATCCCTCTGTCCTCCAGTCACACTCATCCCTCTGTCCTCCAGTCACCCTCATCCCTCTGTCACACCCTCATCCTTCTGTCACACCCTCATCCCTCTGTCCTCCAGTCACCCTCATTCCTCTGTCCTCCAGTCACCCTCATCCCTCTGTCCTCCAGTCACCCTCATCCCTCTGTCACACCCTCACCCCTCTGTCACACCCTCATCCCTCTGTCCTCCAGTCACCCTCACCCCTCTGTCACACCCTCATCCCTCTGTCCTCCAGTCACCCTCATTCCTCTGTCCTCCAGTCACCCTCATCCCTCTGTCACACCCTCATCCTTCTGTCACACCCTCATCCCTCTGTCCTCCAGTCACCCTCATCCCTCTGTCCTCCAGGCACCCTCATCCCTCTGTCCTCCAGTCACCCTCATCCCTCTGTCACACCCTCATCCTTCTGTCACACCCTCATCCCTCTGTCCTCCAGTCACCCTCATCCCTCTGTCCTCCAGTCACCCTCATCCCTCTGTCACACCCTCATCCCTCTGTCCTCTAGTCACATTCAAATGCTCTAAGCTCTACCCGTCCCCATGTCGTAAGGCCAGCTGCTGCAGGGACAAAGCCCCTCAAGGTCACACACTGTTGAACTCAACAGAATTAGCAGAAGCTTCTGAGGAACAGACATACATCAAAACTCCAAAAGCATCACAACTTCTTTAACCAGTTACCAGAGTTCATAAGCATCGATGCTTCGTACGTGGAATATACTGAGCTCTCTAATGGGTGATGCAGTTTCCCAGAACATCACAGTTATTTATGTAGTCTCTATGTAGACCTACATAGTCTCTATGTAGTGTCTGTGACCTTCAAAGTCTCTATGTAGTGTAGACAGGAGTCAGTGTGGGGGCTGTGTGTTGATGTGACCAGGTCCTGGCTGTAGCTCTATCTCCTCCTCTGCTCCTGCTAGGGATGCACTTATCCTCACCTCCATTCTAGCAGGAGCTCAACTCACTTCTAAGGGAATTTAATGATCTGAGTCAGAAAATCGATTGGATTTAAATAATGCTTTTTTTGTGCTTTTAAGTGAGAAACTGGGTGCTATCTAAAGCAGATGACACCCATGTATTAGTTTGGTATATTTCTAGCTTAACGTAAGTCTTGCATTCCACGCTCTTTGTGTGTCTTGTTTAGCGACATAGCCCTTTTATTAGCCCCTTTTGTTTTTAGTACTTGCTATCACAGACAATTCTGGAACAAAGGTGAAACAAACAACAATGAAATGTTTTCATTCATTCTTACCCTATTTTACATAGCATGGAGTTGATCTACCACAGGGAGAGTTGCATAAAGATATAGTGCAGAGAACAAGGAACGTTGCCTTTTTTTGTTACGTATCTCACATGCAGCCAGTCGCTGGGATGTGAAGTGACAGGTTTGCATATTGGTTGATCCAAAGAGAGAACACAACAGCAGACCTACAGTACGTGTATCTTTGACTTGTCATGTGTTATGTTGAAATGATTAAAAGACAAACCTACGGTTTCATACTTTCATTGTGGTTCTTCATCAGCTTCCAGACAGATACCTCTCTCTCCACTCTAGACCCAGTCTCAGATACCTCTCTCTCCACTCTAGACCCAGTCTCAGATACCTCTCTCTCCACTCTAGACCCAGTCTCAGATACCTCTCTCTCCACTCTAGACCCAGTCTCAGATACCTCTCTCTCCACACTAGACCCAGTCTCAGATACCTCTCTCTCCACACTAGACCCAGTCTCAGATACCTCTCTCTCCACACTAGACCCAGTCTCAGATACCTCACTCTCCACACTAGACCCAGTCTCAGATACCTCTCTCTCCACAGGCTCAAAATGAAGAACCTTAGGATAAAATGTAATAGAAATTTCTACCCTCTGTCACACCTACAGGAATGTTAGGAATGTTCCAAATAACATTTCAGTCAAGACACATGTATTGCAATGGACACAGAACCACAAATCAGTTTAGGGGGAATCTCTCCTTAGACCTTCAATCAGCACACCTGACATATACCTTCAAGAGAGAGGGAGGGAACAGGGAAGGAACCAGAGAGAGAGGGAGGGAACCAGGGAGAGAGGGAGGGAACCAGGGAGAGGGAGGGAACAGGGAAGGAACCAGAGAGAGAGGGAGGGAACCAGGGAGAGAGGGAGGGAACAGGGAAGGAACCAGAGAGAGAGGGAGGGAACCAGGGAGAGAGGGAGGGAACCAGGGAGGGAGATGGAGAGAGCGAGAGAGAGGGAGGGAGATGGGAGGCAGACAGACAGAGAATGTGTGTAGGGAGATGTTTAGTTGTTATCTTGTTCAACCCCAACACCACCCATGACAGCTGTACATCATCTTAATGAGGAGAGCCAGGTTTCCAGGCAACAGATGAGAAGAGGAAGGCTGGAGTGAACGGCTGGCGGGCCGCTGGTGACTTACCATTAATGGACATCTTCTGCACCTGCTGACACACAGGAACCAGTAAAATCTGTAATAAATAAACAACTTTTTTCTAATATTTAGATACTATTGTATACTATGGCAACTCAAGGGCGCAGCACCTTGGACAGCGACACCGGCAAGCCCAGGGTCAGGTGATCAGGGGAAGGTATGTCCGGGGGCAGGTGATCAGGGGAAGGTATGCCCAGGGGCAGGTGATCAGGGGAAGGTATGTCCGGGGTCAGGTGATCAGGGGAAGGTATGTCCGGGGGCCGGTGATCAGGGGAAGGTATGTCCGGGGCAGGTGATCAGGGGAAGGTATGTCCGGGGGCAGGTGATCAGGGGAAGGTATGTCCGGGGGCAGGTGATCAGGGGAAGGTATGTCCGGGGCAGGTGATCAGGGGAAGGTATGTCCGGGGGCAGGTGATAGGGGAAGGTATGTCCGGGGGCAGGTGATCAGGGGAAGGTATGTCCGGGGGCAGGTGATCAGGGGAAGGTATGTCCGGGGGCAGGTGATCAGGGGAAGGTATGTCCGGGGGCAGGTGATCAGGGGAAGGTATGTCCGGGGGCAGGTGATCAGGGGAAGGTATGTCCGGGGGCAGGTGATCAGGGGAAGGTATGTCCGGGGGCAGGTGATCAGGGGAAGGTATGTCCGGGGGCAGGTGATCAGGGGAAGGTATGTCCGGGGGCAGGTGATCAGGGGAAGGTATGTCCGGGGGCAGGTGATCAGGGGAAGGTATGTCCGGGGGCAGGTGATCAGGGGAAGGTATGTCCGGGGGCAGGTGATCAGGGGAAGGTATGTCCGGGGGCAGGTGATCAGGGGAAGGTATGTCCGGGGGCAGGTGATCAGGGGAAGGTATGTCCGGGGGCAGGTGATCAGGGGAAGGTATGTCCGGGGGCAGGTGATCAGGGGAAGGTATGTCCGGGGCAGGTGATCAGGGGAAGGTATGTCCGGGGCAGGTGATCAGGGGAAGGTATGTCCGGGGGCAGGTGATCAGGGGAAGGTATGTCCGGGGGCAGGTGATCAGGGGAAGGTATGTCCGGGGGCAGGTGATCAGGGGAAGGTATGTCCGGGGGCAGGTGATCAGGGGAAGGTATGTCCGGGGGCAGGTGATCAGGGGAAGGTATGTCCGGGGGCAGGTGATCAGGGGAAGGTATGTCCGGGGGCAGGTGATCAGGGGAAGGTATGTCCGGGGGCAGGTGATCAGGGGAAGGTATGTCCGGGGGCAGGTGATCAGGGGAAGGTATGTCCGGGGGCAGGTGATCAGGGGAAGGTATGTCCGGGGGCAGGTGATCAGGGGAAGGTATGTCCGGGGGCAGGTGATCAGGGGAAGGTATGTCCGGGGGCAGGTGATCAGGGGAAGGTATGTCCGGGGGCAGGTGATCAGGGGAAGGTATGTCCGGGGGCAGGTGATCAGGGGAAGGTATGTCCGGGGGCAGGTGATCAGGGGAAGGTATGTCCGGGGGCAGGTGATCAGGGGAAGGTATGTCCGGGGGCAGGTGATCAGGGGAAGGTATGTCCGGGGGCAGGTGATCAGGGGAAGGTATGTCCGGGGGCAGGTGATCAGGGGAAGGTATGTCCGGGGGCAGGTGATCAGGGGAAGGTATGTCCGGGGGCAGGTGATCAGGGGAAGGTATGTCCGGGGGCAGGTGATCAGGGGAAGGTATGTCCGGGGGCAGGTGATCAGGGGAAGGTATGTCCGGGGGCAGGTGATCAGGGGAAGGTATGTCCGGGGGCAGGTGATCAGGGGAAGGTATGTCCGGGGGCAGGTGATCAGGGGAAGGTATGTCCGGGGGCAGGTGATCAGGGGAAGGTATGTCCGGGGGCAGGTGATCAGGGGAAGGTATGTCCGGGGGCAGGTGATCAGGGGAAGGTATGTCCGGGGGCAGGTGATCAGGGGAAGGTATGTCCGGGGGCAGGTGATCAGGGGAAGGTATGTCCGGGGGCAGGTGATCAGGGGAAGGTATGTCCGGGGGCAGGTGATCAGGGGAAGGTATGTCCGGGGGCAGGTGATCAGGGGAAGGTATGTCCGGGGGCAGGTGATCAGGGGAAGGTATGTCCGGGGGCAGGTGATCAGGGGAAGGTATGTCCGGGGGCAGGTGATCAGGGGAAGGTATGTCCGGGGGCAGGTGATCAGGGGAAGGTATGTCCGGGGGCAGGTGATCAGGGGAAGGTATGTCCGGGGGCAGGTGATCAGGGGAAGGTATGTCCGGGGGCAGGTGATCAGGGGAAGGTATGTCCGGGGGCAGGTGATCAGGGGAAGGTATGTCCGGGGGCAGGTGATCAGGGGAAGGTATGTCCGGGGGCAGGTGATCAGGGGAAGGTATGTCCGGGGGCAGGTGATCAGGGGAAGGTATGTCCGGGGCAGGTGATCAGGGGAAGGTATGTCCGGGGGCAGGTGATCAGGGGAAGGTATGTCCGGGGGCAGGTGATCAGGGGAAGGTATGTCCGGGGGCAGGTGATCAGGGGAAGGTATGTCCGGGGGCAGGTGATCAGGGGAAGGTATGTCCGGGGGCAGGTGATCAGGGGAAGGTATGTCCGGGGGCAGGTGATCAGGGGAAGGTATGTCCGGGGGCAGGTGATCAGGGGAAGGTATGTCCGGGGGCAGGTGATCAGGGGAAGGTATGTCCGGGGGCAGGTGATCAGGGGAAGGTATGTCCGGGGGCAGGTGATCAGGGGAAGGTATGTCCGGGGCAGGTGATCAGGGGAAGGTATGTCCGGGGGCAGGTGATCAGGGGAAGGTATGTCCGGGGGCAGGTGATCAGGGGAAGGTATGTCCGGGGGCAGGTGATCAGGGGAAGGTATGTCCGGGGGCAGGTGATCAGGGGAAGGTATGTCCGGGGCAGGTGATCAGGGGAAGGTATGTCCGGGGGCAGGTGATCAGGGGAAGGTATGTCCGGGGGCAGGTGATCAGGGGAAGGTATGTCCGGGGGCAGGTGATCAGGGGAAGGTATGTCCGGGGGCAGGTGATCAGGGGAAGGTATGTCCGGGGGCAGGTGATCAGGGGAAGGTATGTCCGGGGGCAGGTGATCAGGGGAAGGTATGTCCGGGGGCAGGTGATCAGGGGAAGGTATGTCCGGGGGCAGGTGATCAGGGGAAGGTATGTCCGGGGGCAGGTGATCAGGGGAAGGTATGTCCGGGGGCAGGTGATCAGGGGAAGGTATGTCCGGGGCAGGTGATCAGGGGAAGGTATGTCCGGGGGCAGGTGATCAGGGGAAGGTATGTCCGGGGGCAGGTGATCAGGGGAAGGTATGTCCGGGGGCAGGTGATCAGGGGAAGGTATGTCCGGGGGCAGGTGATCAGGGGAAGGTATGTCCGGGGGCAGGTGATCAGGGGAAGGTATGTCCGGGGGCAGGTGATCAGGGGAAGGTATGTCCGGGGGCAGGTGATCGGGGGAAGGTATGTCCGGGGGCAGGTGATCAGGGGAAGGTATGTCCGGGGGCAGGTGATCAGGGGAAGGTATGTCCGGGGGCAGGTGATCAGGGGAAGGTATGTCCGGGGCAGGTGATCAGGGGAAGGTATGTCCGGGGGCCGCCCCCAGAAGAGACATCGAGCTACACAGGTGCGGCTCATGAGTGGGATGGAGGATGGCCCCACCATAAAAGGCGGGCCACCCCTGCCGCAAAGGGAGATTGCTAGAAGTGAGTAGAAGCTGGACTCCAACACACATTGACGACTACAATCCTAACCCTACTGTGTCTTTTCAGTGAGGAGT
This sequence comes from Osmerus mordax, assembly GCF_038355195.1. NCBI lineage: Eukaryota > Metazoa > Chordata > Actinopteri > Osmeriformes > Osmeridae > Osmerus > Osmerus mordax. The sequence continues at coordinate 21,332,508 of NC_090056.1, read as the reverse complement.
GGAGGGTCCAGACAACCCAGCCAGACCAGTCCCGACCGTTCCCTCAACTGAGGAAGAAGCTCATTTATTTTTGTATTTCGGTCGTTTATGGTAATAAACGCCTGTTTGGCATATCACAACCCGTGCTTTGGAGTGGTCCTGGGTGGTCCTGGCTGCACCCATATGTAAAATTAGTTTTTAGAAAACATGTATCTTTACTGCCAGTTAACCAGTTAGACTTCCATCTTGGTTATACAATGTTAGTCCTGTTTTAACATTTATTATACATAATAAATATATATATAATTTAACTATTTACCATATAAAGAGCTGGAATATGTATAGCAAAGCTTGGTTCAAATTGTGAAAGCTAAAATTATTTTAACAAAATTAGTTACTTCTACATTAATATATTCCAAATACTGTATATTTACATTTACATTTAGTCATTTAGCAGTCGCTCTTATCCAGAGCGACTTACAGTAAGTACAGGGACATTCCCCCGAGGCAAGTAGGGTGAAGTGCCTTGCCCAAGGACACAACGTCAGTTGGCTTGACCGGGAATCGAAATGGCAACCTTCGGATTACTAGCCCGACTCCCTCACCGCTCAGCCACCTGACCCCCCGTCAGGGGACTTACTGGGGTCTATCTAATCTGTGGTAGATTAATAGTGGCCATTTATTATATAAAACACCATATGTTAAACACACTGTATGATAAAATAATAAAATATATTTGTTTCAGAAATCAGTCATTGGACAGGAAGAACAAACTCACCAGTCCTATCCTCTCACTCCAGTCCTATCCTCTCACTCCAGTCCTATCCTTTCACTCCAGTCCTATCCTCTCACTCCAGTCCTATCCTCTCACTCCAGTCCTATCCTTTCACTTCACAACGCAGTTTTTTTCCTTGTCCAATGGATGAAATAAAAGGTAGGCAAAACATGTTTACACATTATTAGAGTAAGGGGTACCCTACCCATGCTTAAGAGATCAATAACTAAATATCTCCAAACACGGTCTTTTATGTTAAATGAATACAGAAAGTGGCAGCAGCCTTGTGAACATGATTGGCAACTTTAACCTTCAAGGAAATGCTACGCTGAGGCAGGCTCCTATAAATCTGGATTTGAGAATAAGCCAGGGAAGCGCTTACCTCGCGGAAGGAGCAGTGCTGAGGCTGGAGTTGGCAAAGGCAGGGCAGAGTGGAATGTGTGCACTGCAGAGGCCAATGGCCCGAACGCCAGTGCTGGTGTGGGGTATACTGCCGTGGGTGCTGGGGCCATGGCAGAGGTGGCCAGTGCTTCAGCCTCTGCAGGACCCCTGAAGGTCACGGTGGGCCTGGCGGTGGACACTGGAGTGCACATCGGACTGGACAACATGGAGGTCAAGATCCTGGGAACTGGCTTCAAGATCGGGAGTTAAGCTAGTGTCTCTGTCCTAGGTAGTTCAGTAGAGTGCTGCATCTCTTAGAGCAACAGTCTAGACAGGTACATCTCTCCACCGTGGCTGTCTGACCAGGGAGGACTGATCTCTCCACCGTGGCTGTCTGACCAGGGAGGACTGATCTCTCCACTGTGGCTCTCTGACCAGGGAGGACTGATCTCTCCACTGTGGCTCTCTGACCAGGGAGGACTGATCTCTCCACCGTGGCTCTCTGACCAGGGAGGACTGATCTCTCCACTGTGGCTCTCTGACCAGGGAGGACTGATCTCTCCACCGTGGCTGTCTGACCAGGGAGGACTGATCTCTCCTCAGCCTGTAGGTGTCCCTGTCTAACTTCACCTTAATAGTATTTAAATTGATTTGTTAAAACAAATAAAAGAAAATAATACAGCATAAACATTTTGTTGCGTTTCAGATGAAGCAGAAAATACTCATAAGCACACAAACAACCATTTTTTTCTGAATTTGTTTACCAAACACATCCCTGGTGTTCATGAAACTGCATAAACACACAGGTTCTACCAACCCTGAGTCACATCCATGATGGATTGACTGTATAGAGAGAAGTAGAGCTTAATCTAAAGTAGAGCTGTGCAGTAAAACAGACCAGTTGATATTCTAGCTGTTGACCAGTGTGTGGGTCATATAGTCAGGCTGGTATCTCCAATGCGCGGGTCATAGTCAGGCTGGTATCTCCAGTGCGCGGGTCATAGTCAGGCTGGTATCTCCAGTGTGCGGGTCATAGTCAGGCTGGTATCTCCAGTGTGCGGGTCATAGTCAGGCTGGTATCTCCAGTGTGCGGGTCATAGTCAGGCTGGTATCTCCAGTGTGCGGGTCATAGTCAGGCTGGTATCTCCAATGCGCGGGTCATAGTCAGGCTGGTATCTCCAGTGCGCGGGTCATAGTCAGGCTGGTATCTCCAGTGTGCGGGTCATAGTCAGGCTGGTATCTCCAGTGTGCGGGTCATAGTCAGGCTGGTATCTCCAGTGTGCGGGTCATAGTCAGGCTGGTATCTCCAGTGTGCGGGTCATAGTCAGGCTGGTATCTCCAGTGTGCGGGTCATAGTCAGGCTGGTATCTCCAGTGTGCGGGTCATAGTCAGGCTGGTATCTCCAGTGTGCGGGTCATAGTCAGGCTGGTATCTCCAGTGTGCGGGTCATATTTCTTTTGTCAAAATGGAAAACGGGAGACAGAGTACACAGAGCAGCAGAGAGTTTATTACTGGAAAAACAACAGTCCAGGGGGAGACATTCTATAGTACACACACACACACCATCTTTACACACACACACACACACACCATCTTTACACACACACACAGCCCCCCCCCCCCACCCCCCTCATGGCTGCATGCGTATGGCTCCATCCAGCCTAATGACCTCTCCGTTGATCATGGGGTTCTCCGCCAGTGCTGTCACCAGGTGTGCAAACTCTGCAGGGTCTCCCAGGCGAGAGGGGAAGGGCACCTGGCGAGCCAGGAAGGAGCGCACCTTCTCAGGTAACCCAGCCAGGAGAGGGGTGGAGAACAGCCCTGGAGGAGAGGAGGAGGAGGAGGGTTAGACAAGAAGAGAGAGAGGGGGGGGGAGAAAGAGAGGGGGGTGGAGAACAGCCCTGGAGGAGAGGAGGAGGGTTAGACAAGAAGAGAGAGAGGGGGGGGGAGAAAGAGAGGGGGGTGGAGAACAGCCCTGGAGGAGAGGAGGAGGAGGGTTAGACAAGAAGAGAGAGAGGGGGGGGAGAAAGAGAGGGGGGTGGAGAACAGCCCTGGAGGAGAGGAGGAAGGGGGGTGGAGAGAGAGAGAGGGGGGGGTGGAGAACAGTCCTGGAGGAGAGGAGGAAGGGGGGTGGAGAGAGAGAGAGAGAGTGTGTGTACTGACCAGGTGCTATGGTAACCACCCTGATGCCCATGGGGGCCAGGTCTCTGGCGATGGGGAGGGTCATTCCCACGATGCCTCCTTTAGAGGCCGAGTACGCTGCCTGGCCCACCTACACACATGGTGAATTTATAAAGTATATGAATGAAGTGCACGCACGCACGCACGCACGCATTCCTTGGAATCGTTAGCAAAATTCCTTAACGATTCTCTGTGCCGTTGCGCATGCGCAAACTTTTATAGTTTATTCAGACAGACTGCAGCAAACATGGCAACTAGGAAGAAGCGTTCTAAAGTTTGGTTGTATTTCACACGACAAAATGACAACGCCACTTGTAACGCGTGTAAAAAGTCAATTTCGCGAAGGGAGGAAATACTACAAATATGAAGAAGCATTTGAACACAGCATGGAATGAAGTTACTGGAACGTCATGTGTTCGATGCATGCAGAAGCGCAGCTAACGTTCGCGCTTCATCTCTAACTATCTAAGGTAGAGCTAAACTGCTCAAAAGTGATCACAACCACTTGTTACTGTGTGAAGCAATTTGCCTTTATTGTGTGTAGTCGATCTAGTTATCTTCTGTCCCGTCGTTTGAAGCATACATTTTAGCTCCGGCATTCGTCTCCCATTAGTATTGATCTTATTGATCATTTCACGTTATCGGGGCGGTGTGTGTTATCAGCAAACGTTCGCGTGTCCCGTTATTAAACAGAGCATATTGATTTTTAATCCATTATTAAACTTAGTATTTTAATTGTTTAACCTTTTAATAGTCCTGTTAAATGTGCCTAAAAACGCCTAAACAACATACCCAAAGTACATTGAAAGCTGTTGTTGAACCATTTGGAGTATATGCATGTAAATGGTCTCTTTTGAAAGGTGACACTGAAGTTATTTCCCTTGATTGTTAGGACCCCTGTAAGTCCTACTGGTGTTGAGTAATAGAAGCTTGAACACAAGGAAACTGAAAGTTTCTATCTCCGACTACATTTTGTTTTGAAAACAGAGGCCTAAAGAGGCCTAAAGGTGGTAGGTATTAGCTCATTTCAGAGCCAGTTTGAGAAATTTGTTTAGAACGAGTGTGTGTGTGTGGGGGGGTGCAGGACGCACAGACCTAGTTGGCTGTAGCAGGGAAAATCAATAAGAGAATCGATAAGGAATCAATAAGCAGGAATTTATAAGGAGTCGGAATCGTTAAAATCTTGTCAATACGCATCCCTATTCATATGTGTAGATGTGTGTGTGTGTGTGTGTGTACCTGTCCATCAAAGGCCGCCACGCTGGCTGTGTTGACGATGCAGCCTCGGTGGCCGTCTGCGTCCGGCTCGTTCCGCCCCATCTCCCCCGCCGCCAGACGGATCACGTTGAAGGTGCCCGCGATGTTCACCTGCACGCACACACACACTATGGGGAGTGAGAAGAGGGGAGTGAGGGGGGGGGGGGGGGGGGGGAGTGAGGGGAGAGTAGTGAGGAGAGTGAGGTGAGGGTGGAGTCTCACGGTGATGACACGGGTGAAGTCCTCCAGGCTGTGAGGAACGTCCTTCTTGAAGTTGTAGGTCTTCACCGCCACGGCGATGCCTGCACAGTTCACAGCCAGGTCCAGCCTCCCAAAGCGTTGCCGAGCCAACGCCACCGCTGCACACACATCCGCCTCCGACGTCACCTAGGAAACCAGGTCACAGGGTCACACTGGGGTGAGATGCCCTCGTTCACCACCTGGATACGAGTAGGTCTCAATACTGCAGGTGTGGCAGGGTCTCAATACTGCAGGTGGAGCAGGGTCTCAATACTGCAGGTGGAGCAGGGTCTCAATACTGCAGGTGGAGCAGGGTCTCAATACTGCAGGTGGAGCAGGGTCTCAATACTGCAGGTGGAGCAGGGTCTCAATACTGCAGGTGGAGCAGGGTCTCAATACTGCAGGTGGCGCAGGGTTCACATGAAGCATTGAGACACATAGTAGCAGGGTAGGGATATTAAGGGTAGTGTAGGTAGGTGATGGGGAATTCGTAGGGTTCTGGTTCTGGTGGGGCAGGTTCTGGTGGGGCAGGGTTCTGGTGGGGCAGGGTTCTGGTGGGGCAGGTCCTGGTGGGGCAGGGTTCTGGTGGGGCAGGGTTCTGGTTGAGGTCTTACATCTGCAGGGGCGAAGGCACAGCGTTCCCCCAGGTTGGCGGCCAGGGCGTGGCCGTCTGAGGAGGGCAGGTCCAGCACCACGGCACTCGCTCCCTGCTGCACCAGACGCTCCACCGTGGCACGACCCAGACCGGACGCCCCGCCCGTCACCAACCCCACCATGCCCTGCACACGGACACACGTAAAAAAGAAGACAAAAACAAACAAGCTCGCACAGGAAACATCAAGGTTAACGGAGAGATAACTCAAGGTGATACCGTGACATTCCAACAAACAGTTCAATGAGATGCCAACTTATTTAGAGCTAGCATCACGGACACTCATATAATCGTCGCCCATACACATGCTAAACGTGAAGCTCGCGGAATGACAATTTAACCAAGTATTTAACTTATACGGACACACACCGATTTAGCCAGATTGTCAGTCCAACAGCGGCGGGCCGTGGCCACTACTAATATATAGATTATATATATATATATATAACCCGAGCACGGAAACTTAGCGTACAGAAACCTAATTCAAAGAAAAAACATGTTTTAAAACACTGTAACTGAAATTAATAGCGATTCAAAACTACGCCAAGATCTGCATATTGATGACTCCATAGAAACAGTTAGAAGTAGTTTTGTTACCGTAAATCGTGTTCAGTTTGTTTTCTCTCACCTTGACACTTCTAATGTTCGCCATGTTCCCGGACGTCACGGCAGCTGCGTCACTGTTCAGGGCGGAAAAGGAACTCATCGCCTGTTCAGTGTGGCTTGGCCAATCAAGATCGTTCATTTGGAGAACGCCCCGTTCAGTTATTGGCTAACAGAAATACCCTTGTGTGTTCAATAAAATAGATCGTCCGTTTCATCACTGTCCGTCTAGGTTTTTATTAGTTGATTCTCCGGTGGGAATAAGTTAATATGCAAAACCACACTTCATTCACAAAGTTGTCTTCATAAAACCTGGTCATCAAATACAATGGAAGTAATATATGATTTTTGATCACGGTGTAATAGCTACAACTCAATTATCTAAACATAACATAATTAATAAAAATGTCTCCATTCTTGATGAAGGTAGATATGTAGGCTATATGAATCAAAAACATGACCAGTACACATGCAAATAGTTCACACTGAAGACGAGATGAACTTACACACGTGCACAAACATCCTCTTCAATGATGCCTGGACAACTCTGATCATTAGAATAAAAAAAAAAATATATATCTATATGTTCTGATAATTATATCAACTAGTCCAGGTTGCACTAATGTTTTTACTGCACTATGCCATGAAACATATTGCAGTTAAAAGACTAGTTTCCCAGACATGAATGAAGTCTTTAAGAGAAACATTCAGTGAATATCTCCATTAAAGGTTTTAGTCAAGGACTAGGACTCATCCATGTCTGGGAAACTGGACATTAAGTTATTGTTGCATTATGCCTGGTATCTGACTAACAACCACTAAGAGTGCAGAGTTCACTGTTAGAACTCTGCACTTCTGAAACTAGATTTACCACTGTACTTTCTGTATGCACCGTTTGACGCTTTAGATCAGGGGTGTCAAACCCTGGTCCTCGAGGGCCACTGTTCTGCATGTTTTAGATGTTTCCCTGCTCCAACACACCTGATTCAATTAAATGGGTTGTTATAACGACCATTCATTCGAATCAGGTTAGCTGGATCAGGGAAACATCTAGAACATGCAGGACAGCGGCCCTCGAGGACCACGGTTTGACACCCCTGCTTTAGATGAAAGCTGCTAAATGAAATGCATGCAAAGCTAAAGGCTTTAGGTCAAATCAACACACGGTACCTACTTATTTTTATAACGATAAATCCATAATTAGCTGCGACCATGAACTTGGGAACACTTGTGGATTGACCAACCAGACAGCCCCAGAGCGGAGCCAGCCCCAAAGCCAGAGAGGAGCCAGCCCCAGAGAGGAGCCAGCCCCAGAGAGGAGCCAGCCCCAGAGGGGAGCCAGCCCCAGAGGGGAGCCAGCCCCAGCCCCAGAGGGGAGCCAGCCCCAGAGCCAGAGAGGAGCCAGAGAGGAGCCAGCCCCAGAGCGGAGCCAGCCCCAGAGCTAACACCAGCCCCAGAGCTAACACCAGCCCCAGAGCTAACACCAGCCCCAGAGCGGAGCCAGCCCCAGAGCTAACACCAGCCCCAGAGCCAGAGAGGAGCCAGCCCCAGAGCTAACACCAGCCCCAGAGCGGAGACAGCCCCAGAGCTAACACCAGCCCCAGAGCTAGTACCAGCCCCAGAGCGGAGCCAGCCCCAGAGCTAACACCAGCCCCAGAGCCAGAGAGGAGCCAGCCCCAGAGCTAACACCAGCCCCAGAGCGGAGCCAGCCCCAGAGCTAACACCAGCCCCAGAGCCAGAGAGGAGCCAGCCCCAGAGCGGAGCCAGCCCCAGAGCTAACACCAGCCCCAGAGCGGAGCCAGCCCCAGAGCTAACACCAGCCCCAGAGCTAACACCAGCCCCAGAGCGGAGCCAGCCCCAGAGCTAACACCAGCCCCAGAGCTAACACCAGCCCCAGAGCGGAGCCAGCCCCAGAGCTAGCTACAAGATTGCAGCATCAACAAAAAAGAGACTGAGACAGCAGATTACTTTTTTTTACTAAAAGAATAAATTTTATTTCAGCACTGTAAGTCATTTCCCAACCGGTACAAACATGGCTGCGTGGCCGGTCCCCGCTGATCGCCCTCCAACCGCCACCAATAAAAAAGCTTTCTTCCTACACAGTCTGGTGCTTCCATTATGCTAACAATGACACATTATACCACCCATAATCAGAACAGTAATAATGATGATGATAATAATAATAATAATAGTAATAGTAGCATGGTTTCACCCTTCTGCAGGTCAGGTTGTGTTGGGAGGAGGCTAACTGGAGTTGGTGACAAACTGTTCCAAGACGTTGTGAATAAGGGCTGGGGTTAGGGGTGGGGGTTAGGGGTGGGTGTGGGGGTCAGGGCTGGGGTTAGGGGTGGGAGTCAGGGCTGGGGTTAGGGGTGGGTGTGGGGGTCAGGGCTGGGGTTAGGGGTGGGTGTGGGGGTCAGGGCTGGGGTTAGGGGTGGGTGTGGGGGTCGGGGGTGGGTGTGGGGGTCGGGGCTGGGGTTAGGGGTGGGGGTCAGGGCTGGGGGTCTTCATCATAATCATCATCACTATGATCTGACCTCACCATGTGATCCAACCAATGACAGCACACACCCACTTCAACTACAAACACACTTCCTGTTACTCCCTGCCTCACTTCCTGTTACTCCCTGCCTCAACGCAGCCCACTGTCGGGGTCTGGGGGGAGAGGTCTGGGTTGGAGGGGTCTGGGTGGAGAGGGCTGGGGGGGAGAGGTCTGGGTAGAGGGGTCTGGGGGGAGGGGTCTGGGTGGAGGGGTCTGGGTGGAGGGGTCTGGGTGGAGAGGGCTGGGGGGGAGAGGTCTGGGGGGAGGGGTCTGGGTGGAGGGGTATGGTTGGAGGGGTATGGTTGGAGGGGTATGGTTGGAGGGGTATGGGTAGAGGGGTCTGGGAAGAAGGGTCTGGGTGGAGGGGTCTGGGGGGAGGGGTATATGTGAGAATTTTGGTTGTCACTTCCTGTTGCTTTCAGCTTCAATTGATAATGAGTCGACCATGAAATATATTTTTAAGGGACAATAAGAGAATCACATTTAGTGCAGACAAATGATTTCAATTTAGACGGGCAATACTTGTTACTAGGTACGTAGTATAAGGGTGAAGTGGTCTAAAGATGCCATATCAAATACAGGTAAGGAAAATTGCAGGGTTTCCCGCAGCACTTTTCAGTTAAGGCGGCCGCCTAAGCAACACACGCCTGTCGCCTTAACTACGTCGTTTTTTTAAAAGCGATATCCGCCGTGTTACTCTGTCCTGTTTTCTCCCTTCCATTCCAAAACCGTCTCCCTTCTCTGCAGAACACATCAGTCTATCGCACAAACTATCCCCCCCCCTGACGGCAAACCCCACCCTACCACCTTAACTAACCCTAACCCCACCCTACCACCTTAACTAACATTTTCTGCGGGAAACCCTGAATTGCGATCATTACAGTTCAAATGTCTAGGTAGGCTAAGCGTATTCAGTACTAACTGTAGCAGTGGATTAGAGTAAAGATGTCATAACATTAAAAATAGTAAGAAAACACATTTGCACATAGTTTGATTTTTTTCCTCTTTTTTTCCAGACTCTGGCTAGGTACATCCAGATCCTGGATTATCAACGTTAATATAACCTTCACTGTTAGTCTGCTGGGTTAGGGGGCGAGGCTGGGGGCGAGGCAGGGGGGAGAGCCCAGAGAGAGAAAACGGCCAATAGAAATGGTCCTGAGGGGAGAGAATAGGCACAGAGAGGGGGAGGAACGACAGAGGGGTCTATGGTGTTCCTGTGTGTGAGTGAGGGGTCTACGGTGTTCCTGTGTGTGAGTGAGGGGTCTATGGTGTTCCTGTGTGTGAGTGAGGGGTCTACGGTGTTTCTGTGGGTGTGAGTGAGGGGTCTATGGTGTTTCTGTGGGTGTGAGTGAGGGGTCTATGGTGTTCCTGTGTGTGTGAGTGAGGGGTCTATGGTGTTTATGTGGGTGTGTGTGTGTGAGTGAGGGGTCTACAGTGTTTCTGTGTGTGAGTGAGGGGTCTACGGTGTTCCTGTGTGTGTGAGTGAGGGGTCTATGGTGTTTCTGTGGGTGTGAGTGAGGGGTCTATGGTGTTTCTGTGGGTGTGAGTGAGGGGTCTATGGTGTTCCTGTGTGTGTGAGTGAGGGGTCTATGGTGTTTATGTGGGTGTGTGTGTGTGAGTGGGGGGTCTACAGTGTTTCTGTGTGTGTGAGTGAGGGGTCTATGGTGTTCCTGTGTGTGCTAAATGATTAAGTGTGTGTGTGTGTAGCAGGGCCTAGGGAGAGGGATAAGAGAGAGAACAGGTGTGGAGAGGAAGAGACAGAGGAAAGGAGGAGGAGAGAGGAGAGACAGGAGGAATGGCGTATAGAAGGATATTAGGATAACAAGCATTAAAATCACTGATCAATAATACCTAACATAACTAAAACGTACAAGACAGGACTCCACCTTGAGGGTGGTGGAGGTGTTCCATTCTAGCTAGTGTGTAGCTCTGGGTCTGACACTACTGGTGTGTGTGTTTGTGTGTCCATGCTAACTCAGAGAGCAGACCAACATCCTCTCACTGAGAAACAACACGGCAACACTTCACACAAAGGATCCCACAGCTGTCTGTGTTACTGTCTGTGTGTGTGTGTGTGTCTGTGTATATACGCGTGTGCATGTATGTGCGTGTGTATGTGGCATCTATCCGTATGTGTGTGTAGAGATGTAGATTGGTGATCTAACTAAGAGAGAGAGGGAGAGACCTCCCCTCTCTGATGCAGCGGCCAGGTGGCCGGCCCGGAGGGCCCCAGCCTCGTGTGAAGGTCCTGGAGACCAGAGCAATAAGCTCATCTTACTAACGGTGGTTTTCCTATCAGCTAACAGCTAATGTTTCTAAGCAGTTGTGTTAGTGTGTGGGCAGGGAGCTGGGTGCAGAGGAGAGCTAGGTGCACACTACAGGCCAGGCTGCTCTCCAGAACGTCTTTTCAGAAAGATTTCTCCCTGTACCGAATCTGTGGCACACTTCTGAGCATACGTCTTCAATACAGTACGAAAATAAGGTGCTTCTAGTTGACCTGGGATCTGTCTGTCAACTGTGTTCATGTCAGCAGTGACTCAGCACTCTTCCTCTCTCTCTGGCAGTTCCTACACCTCTCCTGCTGCTGTTATCTTACAACAAAAACGGTCCAAGTGAGAAGGTCTGGACTCAGCTCAGCAGCAGCAAGGGCTGAGGGGAGAAGGTCCGGGGTCTTAGGTTAGAAGCGGAACACTGAGGGTTTGCAGTGTTCCAGCCCCCATGCCTCTGCTGATTGGCTGAGGGCTTGTTTGGGGGTGGGGAAGTGCTTTCTGCTGATCTAAAAGGTGCGCTTGAGCTCGTCAACAGCGCTGGGCTAAATTGCTGTGGCGATGCCAAATTGCCTTCTCCCATCGCTGGCGGCGGAGCAAGCTGGTTTCGCGCTTTGGGAGTTACTAACCAATCAGAATGTTTCTCCCCACGTCGCTACGTCTGATTGGCTTAACCTTTGTGTTATCTTCGGGTCATTCTGACCCATCAGTCATTGTGACCCACCGTTGTATTGCGACAGATTTACTGCATACAAAGACAAAGTGAAGCATTTTCTTTTAACAGCTAGGCTGTCTCAGACCCCCCACATTGCAAAGGTTAAAAGAAAATTATTTTAATTTGTTTTTGTATTGGGTAAAAACAACGATGGTTCGTTATGAACCTTTGGGTCATGTGACCCGAAGGCAGCACGAGGGTTAAAAAGATCTCCTGTCTACCTTCCTATTGGGCAGTGTTTTTGGCGAGCGCGGGTCCTCTGAATATTTAACCTGGTAGAGGAGCCCAGGACTCTGAAACAAAGTGCTTCGCTGGTGTGAATCCACTCTGCTCACATTCTGTCTCCCGGCCGGAGAGACCAGTCTAACGGGATCAGAGTTTGTCTCCACAAATACAACAATAAGTGCTCTCTGTTGGGATATAATACAATCAATCAGGGGGGGTTAGGGGGGGGGGGGGGGGCTGAGGGTGTTGCATACTTGGGGCTTAAGGTGCATCATTAATGGGGTCTGTCAGTTTGGCTCAAGGCTACTGTAAGTTAGCGAGGTTAACATTCCGAAAGCTCCAAGGTGCAGCAGGGTGTCTGGGCCCTGCTAATTCTTGCTAGCGGGCATGCTAGCATGTTCTCAAGGGGATTAGCATAGTGGCTAACCCGGTGGAGTCCTGCAGTTTAAGTGCTTCTTTCTTTCTCTCTCTCTTTCTCTCTCTCTCCCTCCCTCCCCCCCCTCTCTCCCCCCCCCCCCCTCTCTCTCTTTCCCCCCCCTCCCTGTCCCTCTCTCTATCCACCAGGCTTGAAACCAACAACACACTACAGTCACGCTAACCATGGCAACAAGCCTGAACTGTGTGCAGACCAAACATCAGAAAAACTGACTGAAACTGCTAAGATGACTCTGAACATGGAGGGGTGCAGGGAGCTGTGTGTGTGTGCAGGGGGCAGGGAGCTGTGTGTGTGTGTGTGTGTGTGCAGGGAGCAGTGTGTGTGTGTGCAGGGGGCAGGGAGCTGTGTGTGTGTGTGTGTGTGCAGGGGGCAGGGAGCTGTGTGTGTGTGTGTGTGTGTGCAGGGGGCAGGGAGCTGTGTGTGTGTGTGCAGGGGGCAGGGAGCTGTGTGTGCGTATGTGTGCAGGGGGCAGGGGTGAGTATAAACTCTCATTCTAAAGAAATAAAAAGCACATGAGTAGAACTACAATGGATCTGGACTTAACCGGTCTGACCAATCACAGAGCAGAAGGGAGGGAGGGAAGGAGGGTCTAACGGGGCCCTCCGTCCCTCACTTCCTGGTTGGTGTGATGATGCGGACAGAGAGTGGGCGGGGCTACAAATAGGGAAAGGCAGTCGAAACAGAGATCGCTCCGCAGTGCATCCTGGGAGATGCAGTCACTCCTCCTTCTGTAGTGCTCCGTCTGATGGGCAGTCGTCAAGGCAACGGGGGGCCTCTGCCTCTGCCCCCTCTGATTGGTTGTCTCTGCTGGCTAAGGCACATGGGATTGGCTGGGCCAGTGGGGGCAAGTCCAAGGGCTGGCCAATGGCTGAGCTGCCGTTAAGCTGCTGGGACACGCCCTCTGTGTTTGGCCCCGCCTCTTCTGAGGCTTTGGGGGAGGAGCTGGAGGGGGGAGATGACGACAAAGTCTGGGGGAGGGAGGATGGGGAGTATTGGGGAGAGGGAGAGAGGAGAGAGAAGGATTAGAGTGGAGAGGGAGGGAGAGAGGAGAGATAGAGGGGTTAGAGAGGAGAGGGAGGGAGAGGGGTTAGAGAGGAGAGGGAGGGAGAGAGGAGAGAGAAAGCGGTTAGTGTTGGAGGGCCCTAGGGTAGACAGTGTGTGTGATGTGGTTCATACCTGTGGTGTGGTACTGGTCACCTTCTTCCCTGGACGCACTTTCAGAGGAACATCCTTACCCCTTCTGGGAGGGACAGAGAGGGGAAACAAGTCTCAACCCTACTCAGCAGTTTCACAGTATTTGACAGTAAGTGACAGTATTGAGGGTTAGACAGTATGTCCTCACCCCTTCCCCCGCCCCCACTGACACCACCGTCATGCCCCCCCGGGGGCGCAGGGCCCTGCTCCCGGCCCACTGGCCCACCACCATGCCAGCGATCTCCAGCTTGCCTCCCTGGGGAGGGATGGCCTGGATACCTGCACACAGGGGGGCAAAGGTCACACACAGGGAGAGAGTGTGTGTGTGTGTGTGTGTGTGTGAGAGAGAGAGCCTACCTGGGAAGGCCCTGGGTCTGTGCTGGGCAGGATGATGATGATGAGGATGATGATGGGGCATGTTGCCAAGAGGACGAGGGGGGTATAAGGGTGGCATGGGGTAGAAGGGGGGCACCATGGGAGGGGGCAGGAAGGCAGGGGGGGGCAGGGGCGGGGGGGGGGGGGGAGGGGGGTCGGGAGAGGTTGATGCCCTCTAGAATAGCCTGTCTCATCTTCTCTACCCTGGACACCAACTCCTCCTGGGGGGAGGGAGGGGAGGAGGAGGAGAGAGAGGAGGGGGAGAGGGACAGAGAGACACCAGAAGGGGGAGAGAGAGACCAGAGAGTTAGCATACAGCATCTCTAAAACCCTCACCCCCCCTGCGTACCTGCCCCCCCCTGCGTACCTGCCCCCCCCCCCCCCCCTGCGTACCTGCCCCCCCCCCCCCCCCCCCCCCCCGCGTACCTGCCCCCCCCCCCCCCCCCCGCGTACCTGCCCCCCCCCCTGCGTACCTGCCCCCCACCCCTGCGTACCAGCCCCCCCCTGCGTACCAGCCCCCCCCTGCGTACCTGCCCCTCACACATGTCCAGCAGGGCAGAGCGGTCTCTGCAGGAGCGGCTCAGTTTGCTCTGGAACAGCTTCCCGTCGAAGAAGCCCCAGGGGCAACAGTGTTCCCATGGCAACGGCTGACCGCACACGTCGTTCACGAAGAGCGCCGTGTCGACGCCCGCCATGAAGAGAGAGGCCAGCTGCACGCCTCGCACGTCCACCTTCTCCACCTGCACGCACACGCACACACACACAGAGACACACAAACAGAGACACACACAGAGACACACACATGGACACACACACACACAAACACGTACAAACACACGCACAAGGAAAAGTTTCAGGAACATTTTGAATTGCAAGGTCGTGTAACAGGAGTGTAATCTGCGTGTCACAGGGGATTAACAGGAGTGTAATCTGCGTGTCACAGGGGAGTAACAGGAGTGTAATCTGCGTGTCACAGGGGAGTAACAGGAGTGTAATCTGCGTGTCACAGGGGAGTAACAGGAGTGTAATCTGCGTGTCACAGGGGTGTAACAGGAGTGTAATCTGCGTGACACAGGGGTGTAACAGGAGTGTAATCTGCGTGTCACAGGGGTGTAACAGGAGTGTAATCTGCGTGTCACAGGGAGTAACAGGAGTGTAATCTGCGTGTCACAGGGGAGTAACAGGAGTGTAATCTGCGTGTCACAGGGGAGTAACAGGAGTGTAATCTGCGTGTCACAGGGGAGTAACAGGAGTGTAATCTGCGTGTCACAGGGGTGTAACAGGAGTGTAATCTGCGTGTCACAGGGTGTAACAGGAGTGTAATCTGCGTGTCACAGGGGAGTAACAGGAGTGTAATCTGCGTGTCACAGGGGTGTAACAGGAGTGTAATCTGCGTGTCACAGGGGTGTAACAGGAGTGTAATCTGCGTGTCACAGGGGTGTAACAGGAGTGTAATCTGCGTGTCACAGGGGTGTAACAGGAGTGTAATCTGCGTGTCACAGGGGTGTAACAGGAGTGTAATCTGCGTGTCACAGGGGGTGTAACAGGAGTGTAATCTGCGTGTCACGGGTGTAACAGGAGTGTAATCTGCATGTCACAGGGGTGTAACAGGAGTGTAATCTGCGTGTCACAGGGGTGTAACAGGAGTGTAATCTGCGTGTCACAGGGGTGTGGTTGCGTGACCTTCAGCTCCTGCAGCTGGTCAGGTTCGTACAGCTGGTTGGACACGGCTTGGGCCAGGAAACGCATCCAGCCTCATGTCTCTGGAGGATCCTGCCTCCTGGCCACTGCACCATATACCTACACACACACGCACACACACACGCGCACGCACGCGCGCACACACACACGCACGCACGCACGCACACACGCACGCACGCACGCACACACGCACGCACGCACGCACACACACACACACACACACGCGCACAAAAAGTGAAAAAAAGATTTCCTCACAACTCCCCAGGAGCAGAAACTGGGCACTAACACACACTCTCCCTAACACACACACACTCTGTCAGTCCCACACACAGCAGGGTGGTGCAGCAGGGTGGGACTACCTGAGCACACAGCACATGAGCAGCAGGTGCTGGGGGACGTGGGCGGGGTTGAGCAGGGCGGGGCAGTCTGAGCGGAGGCAGGCCAGGAAGGCTCGGGTCCGGCGGGAGCGGTCCTCCCCAGCGCGGCCCAGCCACAGCCTGCGCAGGTTGGGACAGGTCCACTCCCTGAAGCACAGCGCAGGGACCAGCTCCGGGGTCAGCGCTGACTTGGCCTTCCCACTGCTCCACTCCTTCACTATGACCGGGGGGACTGGACACACACACACAGGCAGGCATAGGCATACACACACACACACACACACACACAGGCAGGCATACACACACACACACACACACACACAGGCAGGCATACACACACACACACACAGGCAGGCATACACACACACACACACACACATACACACACACAGGCAGGCATACACACACACACAAACAGGCAGGCATACACACACACACACACGCAGGCATACACACACACACACAGGCAGGCATACACACACACACACACACAGGCATACACACACACACACACACACACAGAGACAGGCGAACACACACACAATTTAAATAATTTTCCCGCTATTAATATGAATCTTTCTACACTGCTTGGCCTCTCTTCCTCTCTCTCTCTCTCTCTCTCTTCCTCTCTCTCTCTATGTCTCTCTCTCTCTCTCGTTTTCCTCTCCCCTCGTCGTCCTTCTCCTCCCCCCCTGTCCTCTCCTCCCCCCCTGTCCTTCTCCTCCCCCCCTGTCCTCTCCTCCCCCCCTGTCCTTCTCCTCCCCCCCTGTCCTTCTCCTCCCCCCCTGTCCTCTCCTCCCCCCCTGTCCTCTCCTCCCCCCCGTCCTTCTCCTCCCCCCCCCTGTCCTCTCCTCCCCCCCTGTCCTCTCCTCCCCCCCCTGTCCTTCTCCTCCCCCCCGTCCTTCTCCTCCCCCCCTGTCCTCTCCTCCCCCCCTGTCCTCTCCTCCCCCCCTGTCCTCTCCTCCCCCCTCTGTCATTCTCCTCCCCCCCGTCCTTCTCCTCCCCCCCCTGTCCTCTCCTCCCCCCCTGTCCTCTCCTCCCCCCCGTCCTTCTCCTCCCCCCCCCTGTCCTCTCCTCCCCCCCTGTCCTCTCCTCCCCCCCCCGTCCTTCTCCTCCCCCCCCTGTCCTCTCCTCCCCCCCCGTCCTTCTCCTCCCCCCCTGTCCTTCTCCTCCCCCCCCGTCCTTCTCCTCCCCCCGTCCTTCTCCTCCCCCCCTGTCCTCTCCTCCCCCCCTGTCCTCTCCTCCCCCCCTGTCCTCTCCTCCCCCCCTGTCCTTCTCCTCCCCCCCTGTCCTTCTCCTCCCCCCCTGTCCTCTCCTCCCCCCCTGTCCTCCCCCCCTGTCCTTCTCCCCCCCCTGTCCTCGTACCCTCCAGGGGAGCTCTCTTGCGGAGGGCCAGTCTCTCCATGCGCCGGTGGGTCTCAGCCAGGCTGAACAGGACCCCGTAGCAGTACTGTCTGGCTGCTCTGAAGAGCAGCGCGGCCGGGGGCAGCTCCGAGTTACACTCATCCTCGATACACACTGGCATCTTCATCTCTCCCTGGGGGATGAAGAGGTGACAGAGTATTTGAGTGCGTTTATGTGTGTATGTGTACATTGGTTAGTATGTTAGTATGTGGTAGATCTGAGGGTGTGTGTGTGTGTGTATGTGTACATTGGTTAGTATGTTAGTATGTGGTAGATCTGAGGGTGTGTGTGTGTGTGTGTGTACCTTGGTTAGTATGTGGTAGATCTGAGGGTACATGAGTCCTCTCCGGTGTCTGTGTTCAGCTACACGCAGCACCTCCGCACTGACCTGAACACACACACACACAAATACACAGAAATAGTGATTAGAGCATTATTAAAGCAGGAGGGTAAATGCTGTCTCTCCCCCCCCCCCCCCCCACACACACACACACCAACCTGGGGCAGAGGGGGTGTGGTGATGTCCATGTGACTCCGCGTCGCCATAGACAACAGCGACGGAATGTTTGAACCACTCCCGTTACCGTGGGAACCATCCCCCAAAACCCTGCCCCCTCTCCCGGAGGGATCCTCCCACCTAGAGGACTTGTCTGTTAGATGACTGAGAGATGGAGGGATGAAGAGAGAGATGGAGGGGTGAGGAGAGAGATGGAGGGATGAGGAGAGAGATGGAGGGGTGGGGAGAAAGATGGAGGGGTGAGGAGAGAGATGGAGGGGTGAGGAGAGAGATGGAGGGGTGAGAGAGATGGAGGGATGAGGAGAGAGATGGAGGGGTGGGGAGAGAGATGGAGGGATGAGGAGAGAGATGGAGGGATGAGAGAGATGGAGGGATGAGGAGAGAGATGGAGAATTGGGAGGTGACAGAGAGACAGGTTTACCCTCAAAAGTAGGGATATTTAAATGTATGTATGTGTGTGTGTTTATATATGTGTGGGAGTGGGTGCGTGCACATGAGTATGTGTATATGTGTGTGTGTGTTCCTACTTGGCGTTGCTGTCATTGGGTTCATCTCCGTCCGAGGAGGAGGAAGGGGAGGGGGAGGGGCCAGGAGGAGCACCAGTGTGGTGATTGGGTAACCTGCCTCCCCCGTGACTTGAATCATATGGAGCCGACCAATCAGAGAAGCCCATTTTCCCCGGGAGTGAATCATTGCAGTCCTGGAGGGGTGGAGGCGGGTTCTGAAACAGGAATGCTGAGCCTGCTCCATACGGTGCGTTGTGATAGGCTGGCTTCACCCCAGTCATCTGGGGAGGCCCAAACTGGAGAAGGGAGGGGGGAGTGGGGAGCGGAGAGTGGGGAGCGGGGAAGGGGCGGGAGGAGGGAGGGGAGTAACAGTATTATTTTACTTCAATCTGTAATAGATACCCAATCTGAGAGAGAGACAAGAGAGACAGAGGGGGAGAGAGAGACAGAGGGGGAGAGAGAGACAGAGGGGGAGAGAGAGACAGGGCAGAGGGGGAGAGAGAGACAGGGCAGAGGGGGAGAGAGAGACAGGGCAGAGGGGGAGAGAGAGACAGGGCAGAGGGGGAGAGAGAGACAGGGCAGAGGGGGAGAGAGAGACAGGGCAGAGGGGGAGAGAGAGACAGGGCAGAGGGGGAGAGAGAGACAGGGCAGAGGGGGAGAGAGAGACAGGGCAGAGGGGGAGAGAGAGACAGGGCAGAGGGGGAGAGAGAGACAGGGCAGAGGGGGAGAGAGAGACAGAGGGGGAGAGAGAGACAGGGCAGAGGGGGAGAGAGAGACAGGGCAGAGGGGGAGAGAGAGACAGGGCAGAGGGGGAGAGAGAGACAGGGCAGAGGGGGAGAGAGAGACAGGGCAGAGAGAGAGAGAGACAGGGCAGAGAGAGAGACAGGGCAGAGAGAGAGACAGGGCAGAGAGACAGGGCAGAGGGGGAGAGAGAGAGAAACAGGGTACCTGATTCTTTCCAGTCTGCATGTGGCCAGGAGGTCCTCCAAATGGGTTAGGTCCAAACCCAGGTACTAAACACACACACACACACACAACATTGAAGGAGCACAACATGCTTTCCTACACATTGATAAGTCTTGTTACGTACTATTGATAATGGAGCATGTAATAATATACAATTAGAGATGATAATATTATAATATACTATCAACAATTACTGATAATACTATTGACAGCCATGTGATTGACACAGGCCGCAACCAACTGTGTCCAGACAAGATACAACAGGAGTGAAGCTGATTGGATACTCACAGATGTAGGGGGAGGGGCCCATGGAGAGTGGGCGGGGCTTGGAGGCAGCAGAGAAATACTCCACAGCTTTCTTAAAACGCTCGACTTTATCCTCCATACGGGACTGCCACACAAACACACACATTACAGACCTGCGTGGCTGTGTGTCAATTTGTGTCTGGATGCATATACAGTATCTGCGTATACATCTGAGTATTTACAATATTTATAGCAATATGCGTGTAGTGAGTGTGTGTGTACTGAGTGTGTTTGTAGTGAGTGTAGTGAGTGTGTGTGTAGTGAGTGTGTGTGCAGTGTGTGTGTGTACCTGGGACTGCTTGAAGACGTCCCTAGCGATGGCCTCCAGGTTGCCCAGCTCCTTGATGGAGGACACGTACTCAGACACGGCCTTGATCACCACCTCACAGGGGGGCAGCACCAGCTGGTGGGCCCGCACCTGCACACACACACACACACACACACACACACACACACACACACACACACACACACACACACACACACACACACACACACACAGGCAGGCATACACACACACACACACACACACACACACACACACACACACACACACACACACACACACAGGCAGGCATACACACACACACACACACACACACACACACACACACAGGCAGGCATACACACACACACACACACACACACACACACACACACACACACACAGGCAGGCATACACACACACACACACACACACACACACACACACACACACACACACACACACACACACACACAGGCAGGCATACACACACACACACACACACACACACACACACACACACACACACACACACACACACACAGGCAGGCATACACACACACACACACACACACACACACACACACACACACACAGGCAGGCATACACACACACACACACACACACACACACACACACACACACACACACAGGCAGGCATACACACACACACACACACACACACACACACACACACACACACAGGCAGGCATACACACACACACACACACACACACACACACACACACACACACACACACACACACACACAGCTGAAACCCCCCTGAGACACTGCTGCTGTTTGTTATCACAGTGAGCTTCTCAGGACTAACTCCTCCCAGGATAAACTCCTCCCACCAGGACTAACTCCCCCCCCAAGACTAACTCCTCCCCCCAGGACTAACTCCTCCCACCAGGACTAACTCCTCCCCCCAAGACTAACTCCTCCCCCCAAGACTAACTCCTCCCAGTATAAACTCCTCCCACCAGGACTAACTCCCCCCCCCAAGACTAACTCCTCCCACCAGGACTAACTCCTCCCCCCAAGACTAACTCCTCCCAGGATAAACTCCTCCCACCAGGACTAACTCCCCCCCCAAGACTAACTCCTCCCCCCAAGATTAACTCCTCCCCCCAGGACTAACTCCTCCCCCCACGACTAACTAACTCCCAGGACTAATTCCTCACAGAGAGCAGTTGTAGATATGAAGGGGGCTGAAGGTTGTGACAGGAATTTAGTTCTACATTAAGGTTAGTAAAGTGTGTGAGGTGTGTGTTACCTTGAGCGAGGCCAGGGGGTGTTCTGGGCCGAGCAGGCTCCAGTGGAACGCTGCTAGGTCCTCATCAGGCAGGATGTGGTTCCCTGAGAGAGGGGAGGGGCCTGTCAACAACCATGTTTTTAAATGTAGCTGTTTTAATGGTGTCAGTGTGTGTGTCTGTTACCCAGCAGGACAGGTACTGTGTGTGTGTGTGTGTTACCCAGCAGGGCAGGTACTGTGTGTGTGTGTGTGTCTGTTACCCAGCAGGGCAGGTACTGTGTGTGTGTGTGTGTCTGTTACCCAGCAGGGCAGGTACTGTGTGTGTGTCTGTTACCCAGCAGGGCAGGTACTGTGTGTGTGTGTGTTACCCAGCAGGGCAGGTACTGTGTGTGTCTGTTACCCAGCAGGGCAGGTACTGTGTGTGTGTGTGTGTCTGTTACCCAGCAGGGCAGGTACTCTGTGCGTGTGTGTGTCTGTTACCCAGCAGGGCAGGTACTGTGTGTGTGTGTGTGTGTGTGTGTGTCTGTTACCCAGCAGGGCAGGTACTGTGTGTGTCTGTTACCCAGCAGGGCAGGTACTGTGTGTGTCTGTTACCCAGCAGGGCAGGTACTGTGTGTGTGTGTGTGTGTGTCTGTTACCCAGCAGGGCAGGTACTGTGTGTGTGTCTGTTACCCAGCAGGGCAGGTACTGTGTGTGTGTGTGTGTGTGTCTGTTACCCAGCAGGGCAGGTACTGTGTGTGTGTGTGTCTGTTACCCAGCAGGACAGGTACTGTGTGTGTGTCTGTTACCCAGCAGGACAGGTACTGTGTGTGTGTCTGTTACCCAGCAGGGCAGGTACTGTGTGTGTGTGTGTGTGTGTCTGTTACCCAGCAGGGCAGGTACTCTGTGCGTGTGTGTGTCTGTTACCCAGCAGGGCAGGTACTGTGTGTGTGTGTGTGTGTGTCTGTTACCCAGCAGGGCAGGTACTGTGTGTGTCTGTTACCCAGCAGGGCAGGTACTGTGTGTGTCTGTTACCCAGCAGGGCAGGTACTGTGTGTGTGTGTGTGTGTCTGTTACCCAGCAGGGCAGGTACTGTGTGTGTGTCTGTTACCCAGCAGGGCAGGTACTGTGTGTGTGTGTGTGTCTGTTACCCAGCAGGGCAGGTACTGTGTGTGTGTGTGTGTCTGTTACCCAGCAGGGCAGGTACTGTGTGTGTGTGTGTCTGTTACCCAGCAGGACAGGTACTGTGTGTGTGTCTGTTACCCAGCAGGGCAGGTACTGTGTGTGTGTGTCTGTTACCCAGCAGGGCAGGTACTGTGTGTGTGTGTGTGTGTCTGTTACCCAGCAGGGCAGGTACTGTGTGTGTGTGTGTTACCCAGGAGAGCAGCGAAGCAGGGCAGGTGTTGAGTCTTGAGGCCCAGCTGCCTGGCGGCCTCAGACAGCAGGTACTGGTGGGTGCTCAGGTTCTTCCCGTTCCAGCTGAGCTTCAGGGCGTGCGAGGAGAAGTAGGCGGGGACGTTGCACAGAGCGAACTCAGAGTCCTGAGCGATCAGGCCGGCGAAGCCAAAGTCCCGGTACAGAGACAGCACCTCCTGGTGGTGATCCTCCAGGGTCTGCACCACCTGCAACACCATCATCACCATCAATTCAAGTCACCTGCACCACCATCATCACCTGCACCACCATCATCACCCTCAATACAAGTCACCTGCACCACCATCATCACCTGCAACACCATCATCACCATCAATTCAAGTCACCTGCACCACCATCATCACCTGCACCACCATCAATACAAGTCACCTGCACCACCATCATCACCTGCAACACCATCATCACCATCAATTCAAGTCACCTGCACCACCATCATCACCTGCACCACCATCATCACCATCAATACAAGTCACCTGCACCACCATCATCACCTGCACCACCATCATCACCATCAATACAAGTCACCTGCACCACCATCAATACAAGTCACCTGCACCACAACAACATCAATATTGTAACCTGGGGGTATTCCATCAACGTTGCTGATGAAAGCTGCGCTTACACAAAAAAGCCTCACTTAGGTAAACGTCAACTTAGACTTAAGCCTCAAGCCGTTCCACTAACGTTCCGTTCCACTTACAAGCAACGCTAATTCAAGCTAGACCTCGATAAGCTTAGATTGTACGCGCACATGGAGAACAGAAGCAGCCCAGATCAGGCGATCGTCGAAAAGAGTTATGTTGCAAAAAGCAAAGCGTAAACCAGCAGAGTGGTGTTATTTTCAGCAGCGTAAATTGATTTTATTGTTTTTTTGGATCTTTATCCCCAAAAAGGGCAATGTTGCCACAATTAACACGGCAAGGGAGACAACTAGTCAAACCATTACGACCATTAAAATGCGTAAATTGTAGACCTACCAAATCTCCTTAACATAACTAATGCATTTAGGCCTACTGATAATCAACCTAATTTGATGAGCTGTTTGAAACCGTTCTGACAGTAATCACTGGCCGATATTCTCAACAGGAGGTTGAGAATAATAGCCAAAAAAGAATGTGGCAGCAATTGAAAATTGTATTTGGATGTAGGTTATGTATAATTTCAAAACACTGCAGAAGGCCATGGTTTGCACTTGATGTGGGCTAATGTTTTTGTCTTCAAATCTTGAACAAAATGAACACATTACTTCAAAATAACTTTGCCACACACATTTCTTAACTGATAGGCTAAATGCTGAGCTTTAAAATAAAAGGTAAAGATATCCATGACTAAAACGGGGATTCACTGAAATAAGTATTATTGCACAGATCCAGCACAGAATTTCAGATCAGAAGGTGACCCAAACTGTAGCACACTTTGCTTGGCAGAACAGTCATTTAAAATTGCTTAGCATGACTAAGAATATATCATTATTAAATTACACGTGCACTAGTATAGTAGTACTACTATTCTTACTGACACTGTACGGACAGCTGCCTCATAACTATGGAAAGATTTCCAATTAACATAGTCTGCCTCCACAGGTCCAGAGGGGGCTTGGACAGTGACAGACTGTGGCTGTTTGATGTGCAGGGGCAGAAAAATGTAAAGGGCTGTTACTGCACGACATGGGCTCTCACCAGTGTAACAATGGGAATGGGACGACACCCCAAGTGTCGTCACAGCCTCACTTTGGGAAAGCATGCCCTAGTGGGCACATTGTAGGGGAGACTGTTGGGCACAGCATCTAATCGTCTTCTTTGGAAAGGGCACCATTAGGGACACTGTCATGTAGGGGCAGCATAAAGGGCACCTTATAGGGTTCTGCATCACGTTGTAAGGGCACCTTATAGGGTACTGCATCACATTGTAAGGGCACCTTATAGGGCACTGTAAGGGCACCTTATAGGGTACTGCATCACACTGTAAGGGCACCTTATAGGGTACTGCATCACATTGTAAGGGCACCTTATAGGGTACTGCATCACATTGTAAGGGCACCTTATAGGGCACTGTAAGGGCACCTTATAGGGTACTGCATCACACTGTAAGGGCACCTTATAGGGAACTGCATCACACTGTAAGGGCACCTTATAGGGAACTGCATCACACTGTAAGGCCACCTTATAGGGCACTGCATCACATTGTAAGGGCACCTTATAGGGCACTGCATCACATTGTAAGGGCACCTTATAGGGTACTGCATCACATTGTAAGGCCACCTTATAGGGCACTGCATCACATTGTAAGGGCACCTTATAGGGCACTGCATCACATTGTAAGGGCACCTTATAGGGTACTGCATCACATTGTAAGGGCACCTTATAGGGCACTGCATCACATTGTAAGGGCACCTTATAGGGTACTGCATCACATTGTAAGGCCACCTTATAGGGCACTGCATCACATTGTAAGGGCACCTTATAGGGTACTGCATCACGTTTTCTCTACTATTAAGACTATCATTTATTGCGTTAAGAGGCATCCTGGGCCCTCAAGCATATTTCCCTTTTTTTTTGAATGGCAGACAGTAGGGCACTTGGTCTCATCTTGCCACTCTAGATGGTATTTTAGAAACACTCTTCAACCATGGGGCCACCAGGCAGTCTCCCCTGGGTCTTCCAGTGGGCCTGGATACACCCATGAGGACCATGTATTGCACCCATAACATTGGGGAAGCCAGATGAAGTAATATAGAGGCTTGTCAACATATAGGCTACTTTAAACAATGAAAATACTTTATACAATTGAATAAAAAGTCTCCTTGATTCTTTTAGTTTCAAGATGACCTGGAAAACTTTACTAATTTCTGCGAAGGACAGCTGTTCTCGTGTTCATTGCCATCCTTAAGAGTTGCTAAAGTGTTTATATATATATATATATATTTTTTTTTTAAGAATGACAATATAATATATCTAGATAAACTATGCTGGGCCTGCTGAACCTATACATCTTACATTCACATTACATTTAGCAGACGCTCTTATCCAGAGCGACTTACAGTAAGTACAGGGACATTCCCCCGAGGCAAGTAGGGTGAAGTGCCTTGCCCAGGGACACAACGTAATTTTTCACGGCCGGGAATCGAACTGGCAACCTTCAGATTACTAGCCCGATTCCCTAACCGCTCAGCCACCTGACTCCCACAGATACTGGTCAGGGAAGCATAACTAGAATAAGCCACTTTAATGGAACGGAACTCTCGCTGAAGTAAGCGAGACTTGTCGAAATAAGCCTGGCATTTCCTGAACAGTCTAACTTGCACCACAACAACATGAATAGTCTAACCTGCACCACAACAACATCCATACAGGTAACAATGACCAAACGCTAAATAAGCACCAACTGGACAGAGCTGTTAAGAGTTCCTGTAGATCTCCCTGTGTTCTACTGTCCAGAGGAAGGATGACCTCTGACCCAAACACCTTTTCTAAACCGCCCAGTTCATCTGTGGTTCTGAACACTGCTGAGATGTTACTTTACACTGTGTCTGGCAGCAGTGATGTTACTTTACACTGTGTCTGGCAGCAGTGATGTTACTTTACACTGTGTCTGGTAGCAGTGATGTTACTTTACACTGTGTCTGGTAGCAGTGATGTTACTTTACACTGTGTCTGGTAGCAGTGATGTTACTTTACACTGTGTCTGGTAGCAGTGATGTTACTTTACACTGTGTCTGGTAGCAGTGATGTTACTTTACACTGTGTCTGGTAGCAGTGATGTTACTTTACACTGTGTCTGGTAGCAGTGATGTTACTTTACACTGTGTCTGGTAGCAGTGATGTTACTTTACACTGTGTCTGGTAGCAGTGATGTTACTTTACACTGTGTCTGGTAGCAGTGAAGTTACTTTACACTGTGTCTGGTAGTTGAAATGTTACTTTACACTGTGTCTGGCAGCAGTGATGTTACTTTACACTGTGTCTGGTAGCAGTGATGTTACTTTAAACTGTGTCTGGTAGCAGTGATGTTACTTTACACTGTGTCTGGTAGTTGAAATGTTACTTTACACTGTGTCTGGTAGCAGTGATGTTACTTTAAACTGTGTCTGGCAGCAGTGATGTTACTTTAAACTGTGTCTGGCAGCAGTGATGTTACTTTACACTGTGTCTGGCAGCAGTGATGTTACTTTAAACTGTGTCTGGTAGTTGAAATGTTACTTTACACTGTGTCTGGTAGCAGTGATGTTACTTTAAACTGTGTCTGGCAGCAGTGATGTTACTTTAAACTGTGTCTGGTAGCAGTGATGTTACTTTACACTGTGTCTGGCAGCAGTGATGTTACTTTACACTGTGTCTGGTAGCAGTGATGTTACTTTACACTGTGTCTGGTAGCAGTGATGTTACTTTACACTGTGTCTGGTAGCAGTGATGTTACTTTACACTGTGTCTGGTAGCAGTGATGTTACTTTACACTGTGTCTGGTAGTTGAAATGTTACTTTACACTGTGTCTGGTAGCAGTGATGTTACTTTACACTGTGTCTGGTAGCAGTTATGTTACTTTAAACTGTGTCTGGTAGCAGTGATGTTACTTTACACTGTGTCTGGTAGTTGAAATGTTACTTTACACTGTGTCTGGTAGCAGTGATGTTACTTTAAACTGTGTCTGGCAGCAGTGATGTTACTTTAAACTGTGTCTGGCAGCAGTGATGTTACTTTACACTGTGTCTGGCAGCAGTGATGTTACTTTAAACTGTGTCTGGTAGTTGAAATGTTACTTTACACTGTGTCTGGTAGCAGTGATGTTACTTTAAACTGTGTCTGGCAGCAGTGATGTTACTTTAAACTGTGTCTGGTAGCAGTGATGTTACTTTACACTGTGTCTGGCAGCAGTGATGTTACTTTACACTGTGTCTGGCAGCAGTGATGTTACTTTAAACTGTGTCTGGTAGTTGAAATGTTACTTGAGACCTGTCTGGGGGTAACATGCTATCTGAATGTGTCTGGGGGCAACATGCTGAGTCACACAGCAGCAGAACCTGATCTGGTCTGAGAAGCCCCACAGCTCTGAGCCAAACTACACACTGAGATGCCACCAGAGTAGAATGTACTACAGTAGAATACAGTAGAGTAGAATACATTACAGTAGAGTAGAATACACTACAGTAGAGTCAAGAAGCCTGACGTTCAAATCACCCGTTTGTTACTTTGGATAAACGCATCTGCTAAATTCATACATAACAAACCGCACTCTCCTCCGCCATCTTTCTTGCATCGTCAGAGTGAATTCCTCCCATCTCCGCCAGGGGGAGTGGAAGAGCGCACGCATTGTAAAGAGGCCTGTCTATCTCAATCTTCTTCCAAACATTCACACTGCTAATGAACACACACCGCTCCAACACTGGGGCACACAGTAACATTACCACTAACACTTCATGGTCAGAGTCGCTGCTGACAGCTCGTCTGTGATTCATCTCACTCGTCACAACACCAGCTGCGCCCACATGGAACGGGAGTTGCGGCCATGCGATCATGACATCGAATGTCAAACCAACGAAATACAAAACTATGAAACTAATGTTGGCTAGAAACTGTTACTCACCCGCACTCGGAAGCGGAACATGGCGAGGCGGACGCAGTGACTGAGGCAGGCCGGGGGCAGGAACCAAGCCCGGGGAGGAGGGGTGGCTTTGCTGCCGACGTGGTTGACGATGAGCTGCGCGGTCTGCCGCTGCCCCTGGGCTCGGCGCGCCCACTCCGGCCAGCGCTCCTTACCGAGAGTGCCGTTAAACACCACGACCAGCTCGAGACCTCCCTGGTAGAGACAGGCCTGCGAGAGCGCAGCCAGGTAGCCCAACATAGCGTTCCACTCGCCCCCGCAGACCCAGTCCGTCTGGTATCCGCCGTACAGGCGCTGTAGGCCGGAGTCTGCATCGATCAAGATCCGGGCCGGCGGGGGCGGGGGAGGCATGGGCCCTGGGTGATGAGGATGGTGGTGGTGGTGGTGGTGGTGAGGTGGCTGGCGGCCGGCGGTGCGCGCCAGCTTCAGGAGATCCACCGGAACCGCAGCCCCGGGACATCTCTTCTCTAGATACTCCTGGAACCCCTGAACTCCCATAACGGTGTTGTTGAGCCGGTGTGTCTGGCCGGGAGTGGACTCGGGATACGTTCTGTACGCCGTGATTGTAATGTTATTGGCGAGACGTTAGCTAGCTATGCACTATTAGCTAGCTAACTTGTCTCGGACAGTGAGTGACTGTTGTAGCACTTCGTCGATCTACTTGGACCTGCCCCCTTTATAACTTTAATAAATTGACAGCAAGCTAGCTAAATATGCCCCCACCTAGCTCGCTACTTCAGCAGATAGACGTATAGCTAGCTTCTCTATTTGGTCTGGAGTAGTTACAGTTGGCTTTCCATCGCTGTCAATGTTGGTGAGGCGCCAGCAAAGCCAAATAAACTTGCTAACACGGTTGGACCTAAACCCCATGTAATAACTAATAATACAATAAATGTTTTTTGCAAGTTGATGAGTGTGTTGTTTCAGAAGATGTTTCCAAATT
Source organism: Osmerus mordax (assembly GCF_038355195.1). Lineage (NCBI taxonomy): Eukaryota > Metazoa > Chordata > Actinopteri > Osmeriformes > Osmeridae > Osmerus > Osmerus mordax. Next base: position 21,303,430 of record NC_090056.1, on the reverse strand, counting down.
GATTATCCCGCTGTTGCACATTGAGAAGCAATGCTGCGCACGAGCTAGCTAGAAAGCTAGTTAGCGAACATGACTGTCGAATAATTCAGCATCGGACGGTCACGATAATTGATAACAGTAGCAATACTAGCAGCCTAGCTCGTTAAAATAATATGTTTAATGTTGGCTGGCATGCAGGATATACTATGACAAGCTAACGTTACACTAGCAAGTTGGCTACCTGGCTAATGTTAGCTAACTGTGCAGCTAGTTAGCTGTGATAGCTGTCGAGCTGAACCCCGGTGTGACTGACGCGTCAACTCGTACAGACAAGCCTGGATCAGACACGACGCGGAATGAAATGAATGTTTGGAGAAATAAAATAAACTAAAAGAAAATAAAAATAAAAGCCCGATGGTGCCTCCCTCGCTTTCTTCCACACTCACGACTTCATGTTGCGGAGGGGAACATACTTCCAAGCGACATCAGCCATCTTGCGACTTCCTCGCGGACCGACAGACTGGGCCGGAGAGGCGTAGAGGCGGAGGAGCGGTGATGTGGAACGTCGCTACAGTGGGAAATGTATTTCTATAACTGCACGTCCTCAGACCCGGGCGCTGCTATTCTGGAGTGAAAGACTCTAAGTACCAGAGGTGTGAGACGATATTTCGGCTTGGAGAAGAAAAATTAAAAACGGACCTTTTATTGAAGTTATGTTCTGAATCGAAGTCACTTGTTATTGACTACATTACTCTGGAGTGTTTCATAAATGCGGCCCCTTAGTTATAAAATCATTCATCTTTTGGATAATGTATTTGTGGCACTTGATTATTAATCTTTCACCCACAGTTGATTTGAAAAGAAAATGTAATGAAGTTGTGTGTGTTGTCGAGGATAGTAAACAAGTATAAAACAGTTAATGTTGAGTCAGGGTTAGTGAGACAGATAGGAACAGGATCACTCGTTTCTCAGCTGAGCTTTTGTCGCCCTCTTGTGTTTGCTATCGGTACAGCCAGAGAGAGGCACAGCCACCCGGTGGGCTCGTGAATTAGGAAGAGAAAAAAAGATGTGAGTGAAGTTGGACTCGTGTGTGATTCGGGAGAGGACGGTAGACTTGGTACAGGTGAGAGTCCTGATATCAGCCCCGTATAGCCGTCACTCTGATCACGGCTGGGTTCATGACTGGTTAACGACACCCACGTTACATTGGAGATGAGTTGTTTGAACTGTGCGCGCGCAGCCTTCCGTTAAGCGAGAGTTGAAACATTCCGATTCAAGATGACGGGCCGGTCGGTGTTGTCGCTGTCCAGAGTCCTGAAGCCTTTTTGGGCCGGATTAGTGGCCAACGGCCGCAATACGAACGTAAGCGCTTTCAATTCCTTTGATATTTGTTTTCATCTTCTCCAAAGCTTTGACATGTTTAACAGATATTTTTTTAGAGCTAGTTGTAGCCTATGGTTTATCGAGGCTAGTAAGCTGATTAGGAGGTAACACTAACTTAGCCTAGCTAGCTTGCCTAGCTCAATGGAGTTCAGATCAATGGACAGTCGGTGTGTGTCGCTGTCCTTTCAGCACCACGGTGACATTGTCAGTTAGCTAGCACAAGGTGAGTGAATGTTTGAATCCATTTAAGGTTTTATAATGCACAGAATCAATGTATAATGTATTTCATGAATGGAGGATGTATTTCATGAAGGGAGGCTATAATGTCTTGTGTGTGTATGTGATGTTTATAATGGAAGGTGAGGCCGAACAATAATGTCCATCCTGGATAGACAATTAACTTCTATTCTATTCCAGAGTTTAGGGCAGAGTTATTTAAATAACTTTATGGTAGCAAATTAGTTAATGGGATCTAGATAGACTGATTCATAACAGGAAATGTTGTTGTTGAATATCCCCTTTAACACTGGAATGTCGCGCCTTCATGCTGCCTGGCAGTTCTGTATAAACGGTACGGACACCGGATGGAGTCATTGTTTTAAGTAAAGCCGAGTACAATAGAGTACAATAGAGTACAGTAGAGTCCTCAACTAGCCTACTCATCAATGATGCAAACTTTTTTTTAAACTTTTTATATATATTTTTTTCCAACCTTTCAAAAAAATAAAATAATAGTTTGAACATACTTTGAAACCTTTTCAAACTTTTGTTTTAACTTTTTTTCCAAAACTTTCTTTCAGAATTTTTTTCTTCCAAAAACTGTTTTCTGAATTGTCTTTTCCAAAACTTTTTTTCCAAACCTTTTTCTAAACTTTGTTTTTACACACAGTGAAAGAAGAGGAAAGGAGAAAAGAGTAGAGGGTAGGAGAACAGAGAAACCTAAAACAGAGTAGATTGAATCAGAGTACAATAGAGTACAGCAGAGTATAGTACAATAGAGTACAGTAGAGTATAGTAGAGTCCTTATCAAGTACTCATGAATGATGCAATTTTTTTTTTGAAACTTCTTTAAAAAAAATGTTTTCAAATGTTTTTGTTTTTTAAATAGTTAGAAAATATTTTTAAACCTTTCAAAACTTGCTTTCAAAACTTTTTCCTTAAACTTGTTCTTCACACACAGTGAAAGCAGAGGAGAGTCACGTGTGTGTAAAAGACACAGCCGGCATGGAGGAACTACACACGCTAGCAACCACACTGACGTTACAACTCTGATTCCAGAACGCTGGTCGCTGTTCTAATGGCTTGGCAATGTTAGGGTTGGGGATTACGGCAGGGTTAGGGTCAGGGTTAGGGTCAGAGATCAGGGGCCTCATGTATAAAGGATTGCGCAGCTTTCATACCAGAAGATGGCGTACGGCCAAAACTCGAAAAGTATTTATGCACAGAAATATTCACATGTATAAAACCGGTCGTACGCCAGGTCCTGCGCACCTTTCCTTTATAAATCACAATCAACGTGAGATTGACCGCACGTGAACGAGCCACTGACCCCGCCTTGCCTCCTCCCATAAATGAATATGCAGATGGACTATACATGCGCTCCTGAGGTCATGTCTTTGTCTGAATTACCGTACTTCTTTGAATAAACGCCGCCCTCGAATAAACGCTGCACCAAAAATGAACTTTAAACGCCGCAGCATTTATTCAAAGAAATACGGTGACTTTGAGGTTCTGACAACAGAGGTGGAGGCGAGAAAATGTGTCCTGTTTGGTGGCCTGTCATCAGGTATTAGCGACAAAAGAAAGTCGGCGGTGTGGAAAACTGTCACTATTTAAGCCCTTTCTGGTTTTTAACCTGTAGCACTTTGAGATTTAGCTAAATGTAAAGTGCATTACAAATGCAATCATTATTATTATAGGGCCATAAATGCTGTGGGTTCAGAGAACCGGACCATGGCAGAAATTAAGAAGAAATGGTCCGATGTAAAACTTTAAATGAAGAAACGAGTGGTGGCGCATTGTAACAGCATGGCAGCTATAGGGTTAGCGTGACATGCATTTCCTGAGTGATTTTGTTGTTCGTTTGACACCCTCAAGTTTAGTTATTAAGTGGTGGCGGATTAAACAGAAGGATATATAGCATTTCTCGTTTTGGGTTTTGGCATTTTGATGTGATCATCCACATTAATGATCAAACTTTTATTTTTTATGTTTTTTGAATAGTCAACGTAGTAGTGGAAACTTTATTTTGTAATGTTTGGTGAGTTTCGGCACTTTTCAGTTAGAATTCGCCACGTTACAGAGCCAGACAAGACTTTGCGGACGGTCCGCACATTCTCACGTCTGCTCAAAAGTTTCCGTGACGGCCCGCACATTCTCACGTCAAGTAAATCTTTATACATCACAAAGTGTGCATGAAAACCAGCGTACGCAAGCTTTTTGTGCGTACGCAACGTTTATACATGAGGCAGGTGATTGATGTCAAAGTGACTTTTCCGTTCTTGCCTCCATGTGCAGGTGCTGGTGGCGTCTGCCTGTGGCACGAGAGAGAGGTCCAGCTACACCGTGAGACTCCACAACACCAACATCACACTTGACCCTTTTAAATAGTGCTAACAAGAAGACAGGAGATTAATGATCGAAAGTGCACAGTTTTAACAGTATTTCAGTGGTCAAGAGTCAAGGAATGGTCTGTTACCAGACACAGTGTAAAGTAACATCTCAGCTACCAGACAGTGTAAAGTAACATCTCTACTACCAGACACAGTGTAAAGTAACATCTCTACTACCAGACACAGTGTAAAGTAACATCTCAGCTATCAGACAGTGTAAAGTAACATCTCTACTACCAGACACAGTGTAAAGTAACATCTCAGCTACCAGGCACAGTGTAAAGTAACATCTCAGCTACCAGGCACAGTGTAAAGTAACATCTCAGCTACCAGGCACAGTGTACAGTAACATCTCAGCTACCAGACACAGTGTAAAGTAACATCTCAGCTACCAGGCACAGTGTAAAGTAACATCTCAGCTACCAGGCACAGTGTACAGTAACATCTCAGCTACCAGACACAATGAACACTAATAATATCAACTACAGTGCACCAATCCCAACTAAAGCACAATGCAGTCAGTCACTGCATTGTAAGTTGCCATCTGTCTGCCATCTCCTCCAGACCCGCTGCCCTGAGACCTTCCCTGCATGTCTACCCCAGTGTGTCACCCAGGGATAGGAGGGGGGAGGTGGGGAAGGGGGCTTGGAGGAGGGGGGAGGTGGGGAAGGGGGCTTGGAGGAGGGGGGAAGTGGGGAAGGGGGCTTGGAGGAGGGTGGATGGAAGGGGGCTTGGAGGAGGGTGGATGGAAGGGAGTAGGGCGTGGGACAAGGGTAGAGGTTGGGGTGAGATGAGGGGTGGTGTTGATATGGGATGGGGGGATGGGGGGAGGGAGTAAGATTGGATGAGGGAGGAGGGGGTGAGGTGGGGGTAGGAGGGGGGAGATGGGATGAGGGGGAAGGAGGGGTGGGGTGAGATGGGAGGGGGGAGGAGGAGAGGGAGGAGGGCTCCTGCACCAACTAACCCTGTTCTTTCCTCTTTGACCTCCTCTCTCCCCTCTGAACTACCAGGCCATAGTGAGTACCCCCCCTACACACACACACACAAACACACACACACACACACACACACTGTCTCTCATCATCTGGCCATAGTGATTACCACTCTCTCTCCCTCTCTCCCTCTCTCCCTCTCTCCCTCTCTCTCTCTCTCTCTCTCTCTCTCTCTCTCTCTCTCTCTCTCTCTCTCTCTCTCTCTCTCTCACACACACACACACACACACACACACACACTCATAAACAGTCAGTTTCTTCTGGTTATGTAGCGTGGATTAGATTGTGGGGAATCATGTTGCAGTCCAGGAATGGGATTGGAATTCTAATGATGTTGATGTGTGTGTGTGTGTAGCCTCCTCCTGCACGGTATGGAGGGAGACACATGGTGACTCTAATCCCTGGAGATGGGATTGGACCAGAGCTGCTCAACCATGTACAAGAGCTGTTCAGGTACACACACACATACACACACACACACATACACACACACACACACACACACACACACACACACACACACACACACACACACACACACACACACACACACACACATAAACACACACACCCCCCTGACCCTGCCTGTCCCCAGGTTCTGCTGTGTCCCAGTGGATTTTGAGGTGGTGAACGTAGACTCCTCCTCGACCTCAGAGGACGACATCAACGCTGCCGTCACCGCCATCAGACGCAACGGGGTGGCGCTCAAAGGTACAAACACCTAACTTCTCTAACTCATTACTCAAACACCTGTTTGTGTTTGCTAAATGAACATAATGTACAGTGTGACATGAACAGGTCAGCATGTTTGAAAGGCTTATGTGAAGCTTTCATCTCTTCTCAGGGAATATTGAGACCAACCACAACCTTCCTCCCTCCTACAAGTCCAGGAACAACCTCCTGAGGTCTGATCTCCTCTCCTCCTCCTCCTCTCCTCTCTGCTCTCTCCTCCTCCCCCTCCTACCTGTTTGCTAATGTGATGCCTCTCCCCCCTGCAGGACCTCTCTGGACCTGTATGCTAACATGATGCACTGCCAGTCTCTGCCCGGAGTGCGTTCTCGACACAGGAACATCGACATCATCATCATCAGAGAGAACACAGAGGGAGAGTACAGCAGCCTGGAGCACGAGGTGTGTGTGTGACTAAGTGTGTGAGTGTGAGTATGTGTGTGTGTGTGTGTGGGGGGGGAGCATTTTAATACGATTGGAAAGTGAGATGATGGTCTGTTCCTACAGTGAACTCTCCCCCCCCTCTCCAGAGTGTTCCTGGGGTGGTGACCTCTCTCTCCCGTCTCTCTCCCCTCTCTCTCCAGAGTGTTCCTGGGGTGGTGACCTCTCTCTCCCGTCTCTCTCCACTCTCTCTCCAGAGTGTTCCTGGGGTGGTGACCTCTCTCTCCCGTCTCTCTCCCCTCTCTCTCCAGAGTGTTCCTGGGGTGGTGACCTCTCTCTCCCGTCTCTCTCCCCTCTCTCTCCAGAGTGTTCCTGGGGTGGTGGAGTGTCTGAAGATCATCACCAGGACCAGGTCTCTGAGGATTGCTGACTACGCCTTCCGCCTAGCGCGGGAGAAAGGTCGCCACAGGGTCACAGCCGTGCACAAGGCCAACATCATGTGAGTGTGTGTGTGTATGTACATCCTTCATGATTTGTGTGTGTGTGCATCCCTCATCATGTGTGTGTATGTGTGTGTGTATGTGTGTGTTGGTGGGCATCTTCTTCCACCGAGCAGGAAGTTGGGGGACGGTCTCTTCCTGCAGTGTTGCAAGGAGGTTGCCTCCGGTTACCCTGACATCACCTTTGACAGTATGATCGTCGACAACACCACCATGCAGGTAACCATGGCAGCCCTCACATCATGTTAACGGAGCTCAAGGTGTGTGTCCATCCAACCCCAGTGTGTGTGAGGTGTGCATCCAACCCCAGTGTGTGTGAGGTGTGCATCCAACCCCAGTGTGTGTGAGGTGTGCATCCAACCCCAGTGTGTGTGAGGTGTGCATCCAACCCCAGTGTGTGTGAGGTGTGCATCCAACCCCAGTGTGTGTGAGGTGTGCATCCGTTTTCCTGACAACCAGAACAAAGCACAACTTCCTGCTGTTGCAGATGGTGTCCAAGCCCCAGCAGTTTGACGTCATGGTGATGCCTAATCTCTATGGCAACGTGGTGAGCAACGTGTGTGCGGGGCTGGTGGGGGGGCCGGGCCTCGTCCCAGGGGCCAACTACGGAGAAAACTACGCTGTGTTTGAGACGGTGACAAGCTTATAGATGTTATATCTACATGTTATACCTTATATATGTTATAGCTAGATGTTATACCTTATAGACATTATATCTAGATGTTATACCTGGGTTAGATGTTATACCTGGGTTAGATGTTATACCTGGGTTAGACGTTATACCTGGGTTAGAGGTTATACCTGGGTTAGAGGTTATACCTGGGTTAGACGTTATACCTGGGTTAGACGTTATATCTAATAATACCCTGTCCCAGAATCTCGTCAACTGACAAAAACACTGTGTGTTATTATGTGTGTATATGTGTGTGTTATTATGTGTGTGTGTGTGGCAGGGTACAAGAAACACAGGTAAGAGCATAGCGAAGCGTAACTTGGCCAACCCCACAGCCATGCTGCTGGCCTCCTGCCTGCTCCTGGACCACCTGCGGCTGCACGCCTACGCCTCCATGATCCGCAGGGCTGTCATCGCCACCCTGACGGAGACCCGGGTAACTCTCTCTCTCTCACACACACACACACAGGGTGGAGATGACAGCCCTACGCCTCCATGATCCGCAGGGCTGTCATCTCCACCCTGACGGAGACCCGGGTAACTCTCTCTCACACACACACACACACACACACACACACACACACACACACACACACACACACACACACACACACACACACACACACACACTACTGTGTTTTCATCATGCTTATACTTATTCTAACCTGCTGCTTAATATTCATGTTCAGATATTTATCTAAACTGTTGAACATGTGATTCTATAAAATGAATACTTCTTTCTCTGCCCCTCTCTCCTCTCCTCTGCTATCACTCTCCCCCCCTCCTCCCCTCCCCTCCTCCCCACCCTCCTCCCTCCTCTCCTCTTTTCCCCCCCTCCCCTCCCCTCTCCTCTCCTCCCCTCCTCCCTCCTCCTCTCCTCTCCTCTCTCCTCCCCATCTCTCCTCCCAGCTCCACACTGCTGATCTGGGTGGACAGGGCTCCACCTCTGATGTGCTCCAGTCCATCATGACAGAGATCCAGAGCACTGGGCCGCTCACACAGAGCATCTAACACACACTCTCACACATACTCTCACACTCTCTCACACACACACACACACACACACAAACACACAGAGCATCTCACACACACTCTCACACACTCACACAGAGCATCTAACACACACACTCTCACACACACTCACACAGAGCATCTAACACACACACACACACACTCACACACTCACTTACACAAACACACACACTCACACACACGTGCGCACACATCATACATGTGTATGTCAAGATGTTCTACTTCTGATTGTATCCATGACTATGCAATGTATAGTTTCACACAATGTATTAATACTCTCTTCATACTTATGTCTGTACTGATGTATGAGATTGATTATTCTAATACGGTTTGATAGAGAGAAAACTAATAAATAAATTCTATGAACCCTTCCATGCAAATGATTGTACAAGTGAGCATATATGTGTGTACCTGTGTGTGAAACTTGTGTGTGTGTGTGTGTAGATGCAAGGCTGTTATCTTTTCATTAACATCTTCACACTTCTATATTAAGACACTATCATACACATCTTTACAGTCACATGACCTGGGAGATCAGTCCTCAGATCTGATGTCAGTTTCAGTATAAAAGCAGATTAGCTGGAAGAGTTGTGGTAACGTGCATCACAGGAAATAGAAGAGATATAGATTATAGAAGCTGCTGTCTCTGCCCTCAGCCCACTCACCAGTCAGAAGTCTTCTACAGCCCAGTGGAGACCCAGTCTGAGAGAGAGATTGGTTCCTGTCCTGATGCTGGTGGTCATGTTCTGGAGCACACACTGGAACTCAGTGCTACCCTGCCCAGTGGAACCCTGCCCAGTGGAACCCTGCCCCGTGGAACCCTGCCCAGTGGAACCCTGCCCCGTGGAACCCTGCCCCGTGGAACCCTGCCCAGTGGAACCCTGCCCCGTGGATGCACATAAAACAGAACAGGCAGTTATCTCTTTATAAACATGTCTTTAGACTTCTACATGTTGACATCTTAATATGAGCTGGGAGATGGTGTTAGTTTCAGGTTATGTGTAAAAGCAGATTAGCTGGAAGAGTTGTGGTAACGTGCGTCACAGGAAATAGAAGAGATATGGATTATAGAAGCTGCAGTTTCCATCCTCGGCCCTCAGTCCACTCCCCAGTCAGAAGTCTTCTACAGCCCAGTGGAGACCCAGTCTGAGGGAGAGATGGTTCCTGTCCTGATGCTGGTGGTCATGTTCTGGAGCACAGGTAGGGCTCTGTTGTATCTGTACAGTGTAGGATACAGTACAGACATGGATTACTATATTTAATACTGTCCTATACTGGTATAGACCTGAATTAGTGCCAGCTTATGTTATGTTGATCAAAATGTATTAGGGTTCTCTGTTAAATTGTCTTACCACCACAAACATCGAAACATGAGTTCATAATAGAATTCCTTACATGCACAATAGTTGAAACAGTTGTCATAATTGTAGGCCTAATTCACCATAGCCAGCCCCTTTTAAAGCAGCTGAATATCGGTTGTAAAAGCGAATTTGCTTCAAAATAACGAAACAGAATTTTCCTTTTTTCCTTACTATCCTTAGTTTCATTTAATTGCGAATGCCTTTGTTAATCGCATTAGTTCAATCGCGGTAGCCTACTGCACTCCTTGGATTATGAAGAGGACACCTGCAAGAAATGTATTTTATGTATTTTCAATGTAAAATTGTAAACAAACAGGAGTGATAGTGCTGTAACAGGAGTGATGGTGCTGTAACAGGAGTGATGGATTGTAACAGGAGTGATAGTGCTGTTAGAGGAGTGATAGTGCTGTAACAGGAGTGATGGTGCTGTAACAGGAGTGATGGTGCTGTAACAGGAGTGATAGTGCTGTTAGAGGAGTGATAGTGCTGTAACAGGAGTGACGGTGCTGTAACAGGAGTGACGGTGCTGTAACAGGAGTGACGGTGCTGTAACAGGAGTGACGGTGCTGTAACAGGAGTGACGGTGCTGTTACAGGAGTGACGGTGCTGTAACAGGAGTGATGGTGCTGTAACAGGAGTGACGGTGCTGTAACAGGAGTGATAGTGCTGTTAGAGGAGTGATAGTGCTGTAACAGGAGTGATAGTGCTGTAACAGGAGTGATGGTGCTGTAACAGGAGTGATGGTGCTGTAACAGGAGTGATGGTGCTGTAACAGGAGTGATGGTGCTGTAACAGGAGTGATAGTGCTGTAACAGGAGTGATAGTGCTGTAACAGGAGTGATAGTGCTGTAACAGGAGTGATGGTGCTGTAACAGAAGTGATAGTCTTCTTCCCTCCCCCCAACCCTAATCCTAACCCCTACACCCCGTACCTGCCTCCCCTCCCCCCTCCTCCTCCCCCTCTCCCCCAGCAGTCTCCACGCAGCGTCCCTTCTCCTGTGAGTCTGCGGGCCCTGCTGACATGGTGCTGCTGGTGGACGGCTCCGGCAGCATCGGTATTATCAACTTCCACCAAGTCGAAGTGTTCCTGCAGGGCCTGGTCACGCCCTTCCCCATCGGCCCAGACAGGGTGCAGATAGGTGGGACTTCTTCTGTGGTTTCTGTCCTTTCCCCCCTCCCTGTTTGACCTCCCTGTGACCTCTCTGTGACCCCTGACCTCAGCCCTGACCCAGTACAGTGATGACCCTCATACCGAGTGGCAGCTCAACGACTTCACCACCAAGGACCAGCTGCTGGATGCTGTCAGGAGCTTCAGATATAAAGGGGGCGGCACCAACACAGGTACACAACCACTTCACAGGTAAACACCTTCACAGGTACACAACCACTTCACAGGTAAACAACAACACAGGTAAACAACACTGTGTGTGTGTATGCCTGTGTGTGCGTTCCTGTGTGTGTGTGAATGTGTGTGCACGTGTGTATGTGTGCGCATGTGTGTGTGTGTCAGGTAAGGCCCTGTTGCACGTTCTAGAGGAGAACCTGAAGGTGGAGTCTGGCGCTCGGCAGAACGCGCCTCACTTCCTGGTCCTGCTGACGGACGGGCAGTCTCAGGATGACGCCATCGCCGCCGGCAACCACCTGAAGAAGACCGGCGTGGAGATCATCGCTGTAGGTGAGAGGAGGAGGAGGAAGTGTGTGTGTATCTCCTCTGTGTGTGTGTCTGTGTGTGTGTGTATATCTCCTCTGTTGGTGTGTGTGTATATCTCCTCTGTGTGTGCGTGTGTATATCTCCTCTGTGTGTGTGTGTGTATATCTCCTCTGTGTGTGTGTGTGTATATCTCCTCTGTGTGTGTATATCTCCTCTGTGTGTGTGTGTATATCTCCTCTGTTGGTGTGTGTGTATATCTCCTCTGTGGGTGTGTGTATATCTCCTCTGTGTGTGTTTGTGTATATCTCCTCTGTGTGTGTGTGTGTGTATATCTCCTCTGTGTGTGTGTGTATATCTCCTCTGTGTGTGTGTGTGTATATCTCCTCTGTGTGTGTATATCTCCTCTGTGTGTGTGTGTATATCTCCTCTGTGTGTGTGTATATATCTCCTCTGTGTGTGCATGTGTATATCTCCTCTGTGTGTGTGTGTGTGTGCGTGTATATCTCCTCTGTGTGTGTGTGTGTGTATATCTCCTCTGTGTGTGTGTGTGTGTATATCTCCTCTGTGTGTGTGTGTGTGTTTATCTCCTTTGTGTGTGTGTGTGTATATCTCCTCTGTGTGTGTGTGTGTGTGTGTGTGTATATATCCTCTGTGTGTGTGTGTGTGTATATCTCCTCTGTGTGTGTGTGTGTATATCTCCTCTGTGTGTGTGTGTTTGTGTATGTCTGTATATCTCCTCTGTGTGTGTGTGTGTATGTGTGTGTGTGTCCAGGTGTGAAGGACGTGGATATGGCTGAGCTGAGGCAGGTAGCATCGGAGCCGCCTCACATGAATCTGTTCTACCTGGATGAATTCCCCCTGCTGAGCTGGGCGGGGGCGCGCCTCGCTCACATCCTCTGTGGCAAGATGGAGAAGCACAGCCTGGCCAAGAGTGAGGGATGTGTGTGTGGCCGGGTGTATGTGTGTGTGTGGGAGGGGGTGTGGGAGGGGAAGTGTGTGTGAGTGTGTGTGTGTGTGGCCGGGTGTATGTGTGTATGTGTGTGTGTGGGAGGGGGTGTGGGAGGGTGTGTGTGTGTGTGTGGGAGGGTGTGTGGGAGGGTGTGTGTGTGAGTGTGTGGGGGAGGGTGTGTGGGAGGGTGTGTGGGAGGGTGTGTGGGAGGGTGTGTGGGAGGGTGTGTGTGTGAGTGTGTGGGGGAGGGTGTGTGTGTGAGTGTGTGTGTGTGTGGGAGGGTGTGTGTGTGTGGCCGGGTGTATGTGTGTGTGTGTGTGTGGGAGGGGGTGTGTGTGGGAGGGTGTGTGTGTGGGAGGGTGTGTGGGAGGGTGTGTGGGAGGGTGTGTGTGTGAGTGTGTGGGGGAGGGTGTGTGTGTGAGTGTGTGTGTGTGTGGGAGGGTGTGTGTGTGTGGCCGGGTGTATGTGTGTGTGTGTGTGTGTGTGGGAGGGGGTGTGTGTGGGAGGGTGTGTGGGAGGGTGTGTGTGTGAGTGTGTGTGTGGGAGGGTGTGTGTGTGAGTGTGTGTGTGTGGGGGAGGGTGTGTGTGTGTGAGGGTGTGTGTGGGAGGGGGTGTGTGTGGGAGGGTGTGTGTGTGAGTGTGTGTGTGGGAGGGTGTGTGTGTGAGTGTGTGTGTGTGGGGGAGGGTGTGTGTGTGTGAGGGTGTGTGTGGGAGGGGGTGTGTGTGTGGGAGGGTGTGTGTGTGGGAGGGGGTGTGTGTGTGGGAGGGTGTGTGGGAGGGAGGGGGTGTGTGTGTGGGAGGGTGTGTGTGTGAGTGTGTGTGTGTGAGGGTGTGTGTGTGTGAGTGTGTGTGTGTGGGGGAGGGTGTGTGTGTGTGAGGGTGTGTGTGTGTGTGGGGGGGGGGGGGGGTGAGTGTGTGTGTGTGTGGGGGAGGGTGTGTGTGTGTGAGTGTGTGTGTGTGGGGGAGGGTGTGTGAGTGTGTGTGTGTGGGGGGGAGGGTGTGTGTGTGTGTGAGTGTGTGTGTGTGGGGGAGGGGGTGTGTGTGTGTGTGTGGGGGAGGGTGTCCAGTTTGATTTTTGGTTCATAGGAAAATGTTTGAGCACCCCAACACTATGTTAGGGTTAAAGGGTTAGGGTTAAAGGTCAGGGGTTGTTTCTGGACAGGACTGGACAGAGTCAGAGGACCTGACTGTCTCCTGTCTCTCCAGGTTCTGATGTGAGGTTGGAGGGAGGAGATGGTGTATGTGTGTATGTGTGTGTGTGGGAGGGGGTGTGGGAGGCTGTGTGTGTGTGTGTGTGTGTGGGAGGGTGTGTGGGAGGGTGTGTGTGTGAGTGTGTGGGAGAGGGTGTGTGGGAGGGTGTGTGTGGGAGGGTGTGTGTGTGGGAGGGTGTGTGGGAGGGTGTGTGTGTGTGGGGGAGGGTGTGTGTGTGTGAGGGTGTGTGTGGGAGGGGGTGTGTGTGTGTGGGAGGGTGTGTGTGTGGGAGGGGGTGTGTGTGTGGGAGGGTGTGTGGGAGGGTGTGTGTGTGAGTGTGTGTGTGTGAGTGTGTGTGTGTGTGAGTGTGTGTGTGTGGGGGAGGGTGTGTGTGTGTGAGGGTGTGTGTGTGAGTGTGTGTGTGTGTTTGGGGGAGGGGGGGTGTGTGGGAGGGTGTGTGTGTGAGTGTGTGTGTGTGTGGGAGGGGGTGTGTGTGTGGGAGGGGGTGTGTGTGTGTGGGAGGGTGTGTGTGAGGGTGTGTGTGTGAGTGTGTGTGTGTGGGGGAGGGTGTGTGAGGGTGTGTGTGTGGGGGAGGGTGTGTGTGTGTGGGGGGGGGGTGAGTTTGTGTGAGTGTGTGTGTGTGGGGGAGGGTGTGTGTGTGGGGGAGGGTGTGTGAGTGTGTGTGTGTGGGGGGGAGGGTGTGTGTGAGTGTGTGTGTGTGGGGGAGGGGGTGTGTGTGTGTGTGTGGGGGAGGGTGTCCAGTTTGATTTTTGGTTCATAGGAAAATGTTTGAGCACCCCAACACTATGTTAGGGTTAAAGGGTTAGGGTTAAAGGGTTAAAGGTCAGGGGTTGTTTCTGGACAGGACTGGACAGAGAGTCAGAGGACCTGACTGTCTCCTGTCTCTCCAGGTTCTGATGTGAGGTTGGAGGGAGGAGATGGTCGCTGTGCTGGTGGAGTGGAGATGAAACACCAGGGAGAGTGGAGGAGAATGTTTGGTTGGTCTATCTGGGGCCTGGAAGATGCATTTGTAGTGTGCAGACAGCTGGACTGTGGCTCTGCTGTTTCAATAGGATACACTGATGGTGATGAAGAACATGCTGTATGGCGGTTTAAACCTGACTGTGTGGGGTCTGAGTCTGCGCCGAGGGAGTGTGGAACAAATGAGAGATGGTTCCACACTTCCTCTACCCTGGAGGTGATCTGCTCAGGTAGTACACACTTAATGTTGTTATATTCAGCTGATAATGTTGGCAGTCACACATTACTGAGTCTCAACCTGTCTCAGTAGATGTTAGTAAAGGTTTATAATAGACTACAGCCCCCTACAGCTGTAATCATGAATAGTTTCTGGTATCGTGATGTTATCGTTTATCGTTTCATACTGATGGGATTATCACAGCTGAATGAGAGAAGTGTTTGTCCTGCTTTTGAAATGTTCTCTCTTTACTCCTTTGTTTGCAGATATCCTGTTCCAGCCCAGACTCTCCCTGTCTTCCTCCATGCTAGGGGTCTCCCAGGACCAGCAGCAGGGGCTGCAGGTGTTCAGGGACCACAGCTTCACCATCACCTGCTCCATCCAGCCACAGTACCCAGGAGGCTCCTTCCACCTCACCTTCACTGGCTCCAACACAACCCTGAGACACACCCTCACAGCTGTCAATCACTCTGCCAACTTCCTCTTTCCTGCTGCCGACCACGCCCACCAAGGAAACTACAGCTGTGTTTATGAAGTCTACGTTTTCTATCATAACTTCACCTCTGAGAGTGAGCTCCTCTCTCTCACTGTAGCAGGTTAGTGAGACTGGAGTTTAAAAGCACAACCTGCGACTTTGAAGTCCATCAAAATGGCTGCCTTTATACATTTCTGGAAACTTAGTGGGGGCTGGTCTTGAGGAAACTTAACTGCCAGTCACTTGAGTCCTGTGGTGATCTGCAGGTAGACACCCCCAGAATGTGTCAGTAGCAGTCACCTAGGTCACTGCTCATCTCCACAGTCTAAAAACAAGTAGCAGCACTTTAGACTGGAAATGGAAGTTACAGGATGTGTCTTTACCTTGGTAGTTGACAACCTGATCTGATGATGATCACTCTCTTCATTTGCTGTGATTCTGTTCCAGCCAATCCTCTGGCAGCTTTCATCATCAGAGTGGTGGTGGTGCTGCTGACTCTGCTGACGTCCAACACTGCCCTCTATCTGTACTTTAAGGTACTGTCGTTTGTTCATGTCACAATTCTCAGGGTTTTCCCCTTTTCCTGAGCCTCTTGTGTTGTGTCTCTCCAGACCACCAGGAAGCCTGCAGAGAGGGGGAGCATAGAGCTGGTCTCCCTGCATTCCAGTGCTGAAGCTGGGCCAGGAGAGGAGAGAGCAGCCCATAGGATGGAGCAGGAGGAGAGTGCTGTCTAGACGCTGATCTGAGGTCAGACATGGAGTCCCTGCCAATGGTGACTGACAGCACTGGGAGAAGCTGGTCTGATCCTGGATCTGGGTCTTTGGACCAGTTCCACCAGGATTTCTTTAATATCGGCAACATTATATCCATCATCGAGTGTTAATCACTGTTTTATCTTTACTTGTTATATTAGCTGGAATAACTGTTAAAGGGTAACTTTTTTATAGCATATATTTGTTTCAGCATGGTTACTTCATTAACCCTTGTGTTATCTTCGGGTCATTCTGACCCATCAGTCATTGTGACCCACCGTCGTATTGCGACAGATTTACCGCATACAAAGACAAAGTGAAGCATTTTCTTTTAACAGCTAGGCTGTCTCAGACCCCCCACATTGCAAAGGTTAAAAGAAAAAAATATATATTTGTTTTTGTATTGGGTAAAATTGGGTAAACACAACGATGGTTCGTTATGAACCTTTGGGTCATGTGACCCGAAGGCAGCACGAGGGGTTAATGATGTTCAGGGTTTCCCGCAGAAAATGTGTTAGTTAAGGTTGTAGGGTGGGGGGGGGGGGGGGGGGGGCGTAGTTAAGGCGGCAGGCGTGTGTTGCTTACGCGGCCCGCCTTAACTGAAAAGTGCTGCAGGAAACCCTGATGTTTACTTGAATAACTTAGTATCTGTTATATTTTGCATTATTATGCAAAATATTGAATGAATGAAATAACTATGGATGTCCCTTTCTTCATGAACTACCAGAATCAAATGATAATAAACAATAAGAATTTTTATTTTTACATTATTATTATTTGTAGGGGTGCTTGAGCATCCCTAAAAAGGGTCTAAAATCGCCACTGAGCTGTGCAAACCAAAACAACTTTTAAAAACGTGAATTGATCTTCTTCAGTTTTTCGTAAACGGCGTTTCACCTCCACTACAGCCCTGTTGGCCTGGGCCTAATTTAGCCCCGCCCACAAAAAAGTTTGGTCGGTAAAGAATATATTGTGCTTATTGGGTGTGCTTTGCCTTCGGCAAGGGCACAACCTTTGTTCTCTCACATATATATTATTATTATTATTTTTATTATTCTTTTTGCCCCCCCTAAAACTCAGTCAATATTTGGCCTACATAGACAAAGTAGGCGTCAAAAGTTTTGTCTTGGTAGCGATTGAGTTGCTTCTATTGGAATTTACGTTCCGTTGCATGGTTTAGGCTGAAGTTAAGTTTTTGTGGTGAAAAGTGAAGCTAACGGTGGCTAATTTGCTAGCCACAGTCAATGACGTTACTAACGTCACTACGTCACTAACGTCACGAAAACCCGCGTGACTACCTTTGGCAGAACATTCGTTTCGCATCTGTTAACTTGGGGGATAGCTAGGCTAACTATAGCTTTACTGCAAGGCAGCTGCAGAAACGCCACAAGAAAAGAGGCCAGGGTGATAACTATTTACTCATTTTACTTTGTGATATGACACACAATTGTGATGTGTAATGTACAATATAAGCTGGTATTATTAAGGAAGTACATCTACTTTCGGAAACAGTAGTCTACTATTTCACTGAAGTATTAGCATCATGACATTAGCCTGTGTTGCCCGGGCAACACATACTACAATGGTCTATGATGTAGCGTTATCTGTTTTCAATCGTTAAAATAAACATTCCTCACATATACATTTTCGTTGTAGGATTTATTCTGACATTAGTAAACGATTTGTTGGTGAAATTACCATTACCTGTCGTGTCAAACCAGTGTAGCTCACTGCAACGCTGTAGCTTACGAGACACACTACAAAAACATCTACACTACACAGCTGTTTAGGAAGTCAAACAGCTACAGAACATGTTCGGCTACTAACCTGAACTTCATTGCCACAGCCTAAACTTTGTCAATCTGTTCATGAAAATAATTAATTTCAGCCTAAACCGTACAACGGAGCGTTAAATCCAATTCAACCAACGCAATCGCTACCAAGATGAACACAGCAGTAGTCTAGTACTGTACCGTAGTAGTACAATTTACAGGGGCAGCTTCTCCACACAGGGCTATATCGCATTTTGCGTTGTTACTGACAATGGTCGCTACCAGTGAGCTTTTTATGAATGAGCGATTTTCCACTAAATAAATGTCAAGCTTATTTACGTTTTGGGGGGCATATTTTCAGTTAGCAGATGGTACTGTTTGAATCGCGATTCAATCTTCTACTGCCGGTAACATCGTAGAATAATCTTCAAAGGGGGTTCTTTATTCATGAATGAATGCAATATGACTAGGCTAAATGCTTGAAAATATCACGAGAAGGGAAAAACTTAAAAGGACGTTTAAGTCATAGAGATTAGGTCAATTTTTACACCGGTCTGCCAAATTTATTCGTTTTGATTCAACGATGAGGCTGCCTCTTGCAGGGGAAATGAGAAGACATCTATTTCATTCTACACTTCACTCGTATTTTCAGTTGTAAATGAGCAGCAAAAAAAACATGCTTTTAAATCTATGTAATCTTTATAAATAATAAGTATGCATTTTTATATAACATATACAGAAATATCAGTTGTAAAAATGTCATTCAAAAACGGACCCCTGTGCAACCGACGCAAGCAAGCACACCCTACAATTTCCCCAGAAATTGTACCCTCTCTAGTTAAAGTTATGCATTGTGTTTATTAAAGTTATGAACTTAGAACGTTGCAGGAGTTGGTGGAGAAGGGCCAGTGAACCTTTTGCTATTGCTACGAATGTGAGAGTCCGGAACAGAGGGTTACGACTAGGTCAAGAGTGATACTGCTTGACCACACTAGAATTGTACTGGACTAAGAAGGTTTCCGCTATTTTACTTAAGAGTGTGCTATATCAATATCAACATGACTGTTGCTGTATCCCATGTATCAGGTCCCTGTGTAACAGGATCATTGTCTCGGCTGTGGAGAACCCGACAAAGGGGTTCCAAATGCCGTTGCTGGGGCTGGCTGACCAGGACGAGGAGGCGGTGGTTGGTCCGGGCTATGTTGATTGATCTCTGGTGTTTTCAGAGATCAAAAGAGGGATTAAAGAATATATTGTGCTTATTAAAGTTATGCATTGTGCTTATTAAAGTTATGAACTTAGAAGTGTGCTCAGGCTTAAACATTGGGTCTCAGACTGGGTGTGGGAAGCAGGCTGTTCTTTGTGTCTCTATCTCTTCATTTTCAGAAACAACCTTGAAACCGGGTGGAGACGGCACCCGAGCAGGTGGGACGCGTAGGCAAGAACAACTCCCTGATGCACGAGAGAACAAGCTCAACCCTTTTTTGATACTTGTGTTTCAATTGCACTGTATAAATATATGCTGGGGAGGGACAGATAGCCAGTTGGACTTCGTGAACCAACCCAAACTCTGTTGCGGGTAGGGAAACGTAGACAACCCCAAAGCTCTGTACTTGTTGATTTCCAACTGCTGCATTAAAGCTGATATTATCGGACCTCTGCGACTCCAGACCACTCTTTCTAGAACACAGATTTGTGTCATTGAATACTATCATTACATATTGGATTAGACACAGATTTTGAATCCTTCATCGGGAAGTTCGGTCTGGCATTGCTCCGTTGGGGAAAAACTATGCCTGAACAAGAGCCATTCGTACCAATCTAATTGTCAGGGAGGGCTTTATACAATAATGGACAGATGATCAACAGTAACGTAATCAACCACGTCACAAAAGAGTGCTTGGGTTGAATTCGTTTTCAACAAACATGGCTGTCGCTGGAGAGCTGAGATGTGATGATTCTTTGTATTCTTTGCTGAGATGTGATGATTCTTTGCTGAGATGTGATGATTCATTGTATTTTTTGTAATATTTTTTGTAATATTTGTATTTTTGTATTTTTATATTGTAATTTACGGCAACTTATATTTATCCCACTTAGTACTGCTAGTTTATGTACCCTTAGTATAGTTAGTCCACATATTTAAATTTTAGGTATATGTTTATTGTATGCACCTTCCTGCCAAAGCAAATTCCTTGTCTGTGCAAACTTTCATGGCGAATAAATCCCTTTCTGATTCTGATTTCTGATTCTGATTCTGCCATCAAGTCTGTTTTAGAAGACATCGACAGCGCATTCATACACTCCCACATGAGCCCCCGAGGGACTCGGTCGAACGCCTTTTCCAAATCCACAAAACATGTGTAGACTGGTTGGGTGAACTCCCATGCACCCTCCAGAACCCTGCCGAGGGTATAGAGCTGGTCCACAGTTCCACGGCCAGGACGAATATGATGGAGAGTCAGACAGTATTAATATTGAAGTCTAAAG
The DNA here is from genome assembly GCF_038355195.1 of Osmerus mordax. Lineage (NCBI taxonomy): Eukaryota > Metazoa > Chordata > Actinopteri > Osmeriformes > Osmeridae > Osmerus > Osmerus mordax. The sequence goes on along the minus strand of NC_090056.1, from coordinate 21,283,311 downwards.
ATGTGTTTATGAAGTGTGTACTATAAACTGTTTTGACTTGTTCTCTCTGTGTGTGTGACTGCATGTGTGTTTGTGTGTCCCCATGTGCAGCGATGAGATTCCTGACTCGAGCTTGAAGGTGTATTATATCAACGTGATCAATGTGCTCGAAACTGTAGCAGCTTGTTAAAGGAGCAAAGATGAGAACCTGCCACAGTAATGGAGTCACCACAGGACAGAACCTGACAGTCATGGAGTCACCACAGGACAGAACATGACACAGTCATGGAGTCACCAAAGAACCTGACAAAGTCATGGAGTCACAACAGGAGACAGAACCTGACAGTCATGGAGTCACCACAGGACAGAACCTGCCACAGTCATGGAGTCACCACAGGACAGAACCTGCCACAGTCATGGAGTCACCACAGAACAGAACCTGACACAGTCATGGAGTCACAACAGGAGACAGAACCTGACACAGTCATGGAGTCACCACAGGAGACGGAACCTGACAGTCATGGAGTCACCACAGGACAGAACATGACACAGTCATGGAGTCACCAAAGAACCTGACAAAGTCATGGAGTCACAACAGGAGACAGAACCTGACAGTCATGGAGTCACCACAGGACAGAACCTGCCACAGTCATGGAGTCACCACAGGACAGAACCTGCCACAGTCATGGAGTCACAACAGGAGACAGAACCTGACACAGTCATGGAGTCACCACAGAACCTGACACAGTCATGGAGTCACCACAGGACAGAACCTGACAGTCATGGAGTCACCACAGGACAGAACCTGCCAGTCATGGATTCACCACAGAACCTGACACAGTCATGGAGTCACCACAGAACCTGACACAGTCATGGAGTCACCACAGGACAGAACCTGACACAGTCATGGAGTCACCACAGGACAGAACCTGACAGTCATGGAATCACCACAGAACAGAACCTGACAGTCATGGAGTCACCACAGGACAGAACCTGACAGTCATGGAGTCACCACAGAACCTGACACAGTCATAGAGTCACCACAGGACAGAACCTGACAGTCATGGAGTCACCACAGGACAGAACCTGACAGTCATGGAGTCACCACAGAACCTGACACAGTCATGGAGTCACCACAGGACAGAACCTGACAGTCATGGAGTCACCACAGAACCTGACACAGTCATGGAGTCACCACAGGACAGAACCTGACAGTCATGGAGTCACCACAGAACCTGACACAGTCATGGAGTCACCACAGGACAGAACCTGACAGTCATGGAGTCACCACAGAACAGAACCTGACACAGTCATGGAGTCACCACAGGACAGAACCTGACAGTCATGGAGTCACCACAGAACCTGACACAGTCATGGAGTCACCACAGGACAGAACCTGACAGTCATGGAGTCACCACAGGACAGAACCTGACAGTCATGGAGTCACCACAGGAGACAGCAGTAAAAAATAACATAACATTTTAATATCATTTCATGGTACAATGTAGAACTCCTCAGGCATAACTTCCATGAGCTCATCCTCTGACACTGCACCCAAACCCTGACCCTTCACCTTTACACTGGTCATAAACATCATCCAAAAGATTCAGTTAGAAAACAGAGACAGAGAGAGAGAGGGGAGATAGACAGAAATACAGGACAAGAAAGATTTTGTGCAAAATAAGTAAAACATCTTCAGGGGTCAGAGTTCATATCTGCTGGAGGAGAAGTCTCCTCTGGTCCAACTCCACAAGCAGGCGCACACACACACACACACACATTACACAGTAACACACACACACACACACACTTTGGCCCGCGTGGTGTTGAAGGAAAGAGGCTGATTGTGATCTGAGCCTCTGTCTCTGCTGATGGGAGGAGGGAGAGAGAAGGGAGGAGGGAGAGAGAAGGGAGGAGGGAGAGAGAAGGGAGGAGGTAGAGAGAAGGGGGGAGGGAGGGAGAAGGGGGGAGGGAGAGAGAAGGGGGGAGGGAGGGATGCAAGGAGAGGGAGAGATGGAGGTTGAAAGAGGGATGGAGAAAGAGATAGAGAGGGAGAGAGGGAGAGAGGGGAACCAGAGGCACCACCCTCTAGCAGTTCTCTCTCATGGCCAGCAGGAGGTGCTGTTGCACCAGAACCACACCTTAAGCTTTCCACACATGCAAACACACACACGCGCACACACACACGTCAGTGCTCGCTGGACAATAAAGAATACAAAATAAACCGAACATAAAATAAAAAAAAACTTAAATACAGCTGACAGAGAGAGTCAGTCGATCTTGACGGCGGCGTAGATTCTGCGGATGAACACGTAGGCAGCGTAGAAGCCCATGGTGCCGGTCAGCAGCCAGAAAGACAGCACCATCAGAGCCGTGTAGCCCAAGTACAGCAGGGAGGGGATGACCTCCACGATGTCCAGCTGGGGAGCACACACACACACACACATATACACACACACACACACACACATATACACACACATATACACACACACACACACGCACACACGCACACACATATACACACACACACACACATATACACACACATATACACACACATATACACACACACACACACGCACACACGCACACACATATACACACACACACACATATACACACACATATACACACACAGATTACACTCTGGTTTATGAAGCTATTACACGTCTAGTGTGTGTGTGGTTTCTTCATAAGAGGCAGGTGTTCTGAGAGCAGGAGCTGTTGTTGTTGTTTACCTTGTTGACAAAGTAGAAGACGGCGTAAACAAGGACATAGAAGGCGGAGCCTCCCGATACCAGGAACGTTCTCCACCACCACCGGTAATCCTGGAACACCAGACACCATGTACACACAACATACACATCACGTACACACAACGTACACACCACGTACACACCACGTACACACCACGTACACACCACGTACACACCACGTACACACCACGTACACACAACGTACACACCACGTACACACCACGTACACACCACGTACACACCACGTACACACAACGTACACACAACGTACACACCACGTACACACCACGTACACACCACGTACACACAACGTACACACCACGTACACACCACGTACACACAACGTACACACAACGTACACACCACGTACACACAACGTACACACAACGTACACACCACGTACACACCACGTACACACAACGTACACACCACGTACACACCACGTACACACAACGTACACACCACGTACACACCACGTACACACCACGTACACACCACGTACACACCACATATAGTGTGTGAGTATGTGTGGAGTGTGTGTGTACCTCAGCGCAGAGCTGGAAGTAGACCATGACAATGCTGATCTGGGAGCAGGACACCACTAGGATGATGAACACCAGGAACAGGAACCCAAACAGGTAGTAGAACTGGTTCTCCCAGATGGCCTGCAGGGGGCGACCACACACCCGTAACCCAAAAACATAACCTGAAACCTCCATCCATCCATCCATCCATCCATCATCTTCTGCTTATCCGGGGGTCGGGTCGCGGGGGCAGCAACCTAAGCAGGGAGGCCCAGACGTCCCTCTCCCCGGCCACGTCCACCAGCTCTTCCTGGGGGACCCCGAGGTGTTCCCAGGCCAGCCGAGAGACATAGTCCCTCCAGCGTGTCCCGGGTCTTCCCCGGGGCCTCTTCCCAGTGGGACGTGCCCAGAACACCTCACCAGGGAGGCGTCCAGGAGGCATCCTGATCAGATGCCCGAGCCACCTCAACTGGCCCCTCTCGACGCGGAGGAGCAGCGGTTCTACTCTGAGCCCCTCCCGGATGACCGAGCTTCTCACCCTATCTCTAAGGGAGAGCCCGGACACCCTGCGGAGAAAACTCATTTCGGCCGCTTGTATTCGCGATCTCGTTCTCATAACCTGAAACCTGTCATCTGTAATCTACGCCTAACCCTAGCTCCTAATCTTAACCCCAAAACTATTCCTCACTATTAAGGCCAACCCTAGATGTCCTTATAACCCTAAAACACAGTAAGAAAACCTTGGAAGAGGAGGAGAGGAAGAGGAGCGGAAGAGGAGAGGAAGAGGAGGAGAAGATAAGAGGAGAGAAGGAGAGGATGAGAGGAAGAGGAAGGCAGCAGGGTGGTACTCACACTGAAGATGAAGAACAGCTCTATGAACATGGCTCCGAAGGGCAGGATCCCCGCCATCAGGATGCTGCAGAGCAGACACAGCATGGTGATTGGTTAGGCTTCCAAAGGGCTGTGTGGTGATTGGTTAGGCTTCCAAAGGGCTGCATGGTGATTGGCTGAGCCCCTAGAAAGCAGCGTGGTGAAGGGCTGATGACTCACCCCACAAACTTGTTCATGTACCAGCGCTGCTCTGGGACCTGTCGAGGGATCTGATTGGTCCGGACAGGGTTGTCATAGGGCTGCTTGCGGAAGCCGAAGTAGTATCCCAGATAGACAAGAGGCATGGAGATCCCAAACCACATGCACAGTAGGGCCAGCATGGTGGTGAAGGGGACCTGGGACACACACAGACACGCATTATACCCTGACCTGGCACTGAGACTGAAGAAGTTTGGCATGGACTCGGTCATCCCCACTAACCTTTACAGATGCACTATAGAAAGCATTCTGACTGCATCACAGTGTGCTATGGGAGCTGCACAGACAGGAACTGCAAGGCCCTACGTAGTGTGGTCCGGTCTGCTGAGTTCATCATCGGCAGGGTTAACCCTAACAGGACACCTACCACAGACCATGTCTCAGGAAAGCTGGCAGGATTCTAGGAGACTGTTACCACCCATCCTTCAGTCTCTTTACCCCGTTGCCTTCTGGCAGGTGATACCGAAGCATTCGGTCTCGCTCACGCAGACTGGACTACAGTTTCTTTCCAAGGGCCATCAGGCTTCTGAATGGACACTGATCTTCTCAGGCTTCTGAATGGACACTGATCTTCTCAGGCTTCTGAATGGACACTGATCTTCTCAGGCTTCTGAATGGACACTGATCTTCTCAGGCTTCTGAATGGACACTGATCTTCTCACTGGTCACTTTACACCAAGACCGTAACCCTAACCGTAGCCCTAACCCTAACCCTAACCGTAGCCATGGACTCAACATTGGGGGGGACAATATTTTATTTTATTTTTATGATAATTTTGGACAGCGTGCATGATTGCCTCTCATAGCCTAGCAACTTTATATTTTTATTTAAATATGTTGGGGGGGACATTTTGACCAGATTTGAATATTGGGGGGGGATGTGTCCCCCCAATATATATTATGACGACGGCCTTGCTTTACACACTCACTTTCAGCTACTGGTTGCACTATCAGCAATATAGCACTATTGTACTTCACTTGTCTTAGGTTAGTATAGGTTTATAAGGTTAGTATAGGTTTTTATGTGTATTATGTGTATTTAGAGGTTTAGTATACTGTATTGAATATTGTATATTATTTGTATATTAGGAGGTTTACTATATTTTAGCTTATCATAGATGTAATCTATGTTCTGTGTACTTATGTCATGTTATGCCAAGTTGCTTTGCGTTGTCTTGTCCTAAGAATGTCAGTGGGCAGTCTGACCCTGTGTTCTGTGCATCTGACAATAAAAGACTTGAACTTGAGCACTGTTACATAACATCTTTATGTGTGTGTGATGTGTGTTTTCCCTAACCTCAACACCTAACCTGAACCCTACGACTAAGCCTGTGTGTGAGGTGTGTGTGTGAGGTGTGTGTGTGAGGTGTGTGTGTGAGGTGTGTGTGTGAGGTGTGTGTGAGAGGTGTGTCTGTGAGGTGTGTGTGTGAGGTGTTTCCCCTAACCTCAACACCTAACCTGAACCCTACGACTAAGCCTGTGTGTGAGAGGTGTGTGTGAGGTGTGTGTGTGAGGTGTGTGTGTGAGGTGTGTGTGTGAGGTGTGTGTGTGAGGTGTGTGTGTGAGGTGTGTGTGTGAGGTGTGTGTGTGAGGTGTGTGTGTGAGGTGTGTGTGTGAGGTGTGTGTGAGAGGTGTGTCTGTGAGGTGTGTGTGTGTGAGGTGTTTCCCCTAACCTCAACACCTAACCTGAACCCTACGTCTAAGCCTAACCCCCTAGCACCTGAAGGTGTTCAGCTCACCGCTCCAGAGGAATGCTCTCCCCAGATGAAACAGTTGAGGATGAAGCAGATTCCAAACACTACTGCAGGATACAGGGTGGCCGTCTGGAACACACACACACAACATGGTAAGGTAGAGGGGTCAGAGGTCAGGGTAGAGGGGTCACAGGTCAGGGTAGAGGGTGGTCAGGGTAAAGGGGTCAGTGTTTATGTTCCTGTACTCACACAAAAAGCTCCTTTCCTCCAGCGATGGCCCTTCAAGGTGCGGTACAGTCTCCCAGCGAAGTAGCCCCCAAACACCCTGTTAACAATTACCCACCAAGCACCCAGCAGACACACTATAAGCACTCCAGACCATCTGGTCTGGAGTGCTTAACTCTCTACAGAAGCTAGGTTACTGTTTGTGTGTGTGTGTGTGTGTGTGTGTGTGTGAGGAGTGCATTATCTACTCACCCCATGAACATGAATAGGAAACAGGAAGTGGTCATCAAAGCCCCTCTGCTGGACGGAGACAACATTCCCAACATCGCCACGACTACAGATAGACACAACACACACACACACACAGAGCTGGAATCAACACATGGCTGGAGGTAGCAAGCATGAGACAGTGTGTGTGAGGTGTGTGTGTGGTGTGTGTGAGGCAGGGATGGAGATTTGAACTAATTTCACTATACGAATAGTATCCAAAATTATTTTCGAATATCCGCATAATCTATTTTTATTAATGCGGTTACATTATGTAATTAGCCTGACATGACGCAAAGCATACAGTAAACACATGAACCCCAACACATTCTGTGTGTTGTGACTGTTAAGCTATTAGATTAAATAAGGGTTAAATAAAGAAAACAAATGAAAGATCAATTTATCAACATGACGAAAAGACAATGAACTTGAAAAAACGCTGCATCTTCAGACGTATAGGCTCTTAACTTGGCGGAATAGCGCTGAGCCTATTATTATGTGTAATAAAAAGTTTACAAAAATACATTGGACGAAATTAAACACATTGGGTAGGCTATCCTCGATAAAAACGAAAGACACACATGGAGAAATATTGCATATTAACTTGGATATTAACTTGGAACTGGAATCCTATAGGATACGGTGCTCCACCACACAATGCAAACATAAATAGCCGACTATGCTAGCTCTACATGGTTACTGGTTAAAAATAAAAATAAAAGCCACAACTGCATTAGCCATACGCATTTTTATTCAGGAAATGAGCATATAAACATGCTCAGGGGAGAGGTGAATACGGAGTCGATATACGAGCAGGCCAGTGTAGAAAAGACTCTGCAGGAACTGAGGTTGCTGCGAGGTACTGCTCAGCCAGGAAACTAAGCTTCTTGTTGCGCCAAATGAAATGAAAGGAGACTCGCAGCAGAACGCAGGGTCACGTAGCATACCTTTTTTGATGGTTTTCATCATTTCTAACGTCACAACTATTAGAATTCACACCACGACGCGGCGGTTTTTCATTAAAAAAAGAAAAACTTAAAAAAATTTAACTATGCTCATAAGTATTCAAAAAAAGTATTCGAATACTAACTTACTTTAGGATATCCGGATATTCAATTAACCACGCCCATCCCTAGTGTGAGGTGTGTGTGTGAGGTGTGTGTGAGGTGTCTGTATGATGTGAGGTGTGTGTGAGGTGTGTGTATGATGTGAGGTGTGTGTGTGAGGTGTGAGGTGTGTGTGTGTGAGGTGTCTGTGAGGTGTCTGTGAGGTGTGTGTGAGGTGTGTGTGAGGTGTCTGTATGATGTGTGAGGTGTCTGTATGATGTGTGTGTGAGTTGTGTGTGTGAGGCGTCTGTATGATGTGTGTGTATGATGTGTGAGGTGTGTATGATGTGTGAGGTGTGTATGATGTGTGAGGTGTGTGTGTGTGAGGTGTGTGTTTGTGAGGTGTGTGTGTGTGAGGTGTGTGTGTGAGGTGTGTGTATGATGTGAGGTGTGTGTGAGGTGTCTATGATGTGAGGTGTGTGTGTGATGTGTGAGGTGTGTGTGTGGTGTGTGTGTGAGGTGTGTGTGTGAGGTGTGTGAGGTGTGAGGTGTGTGTGTGAGGTGTGTGTGTGAGGTGTGTGTATGATGTGTGAGGTGTGTGTGAGGTGTGTGTGTGAGGTGTGTGTGTGTATGATGTGTGAGGTGTGTGTGAGGTGTCTGTGATGTGAGGTGTGTGTGAGGTGTCTGTATGATGTGTGAGGTGTGTGTGTGGTGTGTGTATGATGTGTGAGGTGTGTGTCTGAGGTGTGTGTGTGAGGTGTGTGTGAGGTGTCTGTGAGGTGTCTGTGAGGTGTCTGTGATGTGAGGTGTGTGTGAGGTGTCTGTATGATGTGTGAGGTGTGTGTGAGGTGTCTGTATGATGTGTGAGGTCTTACAGATGACAATGAGGATCATGCAGAACAGCTGGATGCCAGACCCCAGCAGGGAGCTGAGCACCATGGGATAGCGTGGGGGGCGGAACACATCTCCATGGACGTTCTTCCAGCCGGACTCCTCCATGGTGTCCTCCTGAACGCACATACCACACACACTTTAGAACATCCCTCATGTTCTGTGTGTGTGTGTGTGTGTGTGTGCGTGCATGTTCTTACTATGTCGTCCTCTCTGTTGTAGTTGGCAATGTCCTTCCTCAAGGTTCTGATGATGATCATACTGAGGATCCCTGGGTACACACACACACACACACAGCAGGTGATTATAACAGTAATACAAGGCTCAAGTGAGTATAGAACACACACACCTCACACCACACCACACAGTGCCTACCGGAGAGGAAGAACACCACCACTACAGAGTTGACGATGGAGAACCAGTGGATCTGAACATCACTCATGGTGAGGTACGTGTCCCAGCGGGACGCCCACTTTACCTGGCTCTCCTGGGGACACACACACAGATGAAAGACACATGCTAACTTGTACATGGACATACACAAGCATTAATCAACTCTTACACACACAGCATATATCAATTCAAACACACAAACGCACAGGACATGCCCCCCCTCTCACCTCCCAGTGGACAGAGTAGGTGAAAAGGACATGGTTCTCCTGGGAGGGGTCTATCTCCTGGGGGGCCGAACCACCGGCCTCCGGAAGAGTACACGCCCCCTTTCCATCAGCCTTCAGGTCTAAACACAGGAAGTCAGGATGAACACACAGGAAGTCAGGATGAACACACAGGAAGTCAGGATGAACACACAGGAAGTCAGGATGAACACACAGGAAGTCAGGATGAACACACAGGAAGTCGGGGAGTCTGTTGGCTGAGCGGTGAGGGAAGCGGGCTAGTAATCCGAAGGTTGCCAGTTCGATTCCCGGTCATGCCAACTGACGTTGTGTCCTTGGGCAAGGCACTTCACCCTACTTGCCTCGGGGAATGTCCCTGTACTTACTGTAAGTCGCTCTGGATAAGAGTGTCTGCTAAATGACTAAACGTAAATGTAAGTCAGGATGAAAACACAGGAAGAGGATGATAGATGCGGGAAGAGAGGGAGAAAGACAGGAGGGCCCTACCTTCCACCTTCACACTCTGAGGAACCACCTCGAAGCGGACCACGCGGTAGTTATGATCCTCCTCCTCCTCCAGCTTCTCCTTGTGGAAGTAGAGGATGAAGGAGAGGTGGTTGTGGAGGTAGAACTGGAGGGGATAAGGAGAGGAGGGGGGAGGGGAGGAGGTAGAGAGGAGGGGAGGCAGAGAAAGTAAGATAAAGGAGTTCAGAGCTACAGTACTACCCAGATCAGATCTCCAGCAGCAGGTTAGTCTCCTCCTAGGTTCAACATATCAAGGATGAGACAACGGCATCATCACAACACAGGAGGGTTTCAAGTCTGTCTGGTCCATATCTTGGGCAAGGCACTTCACCCTACTTGGTTTGGGGGAATGTCCCTGAACTTACTGTAAGTCGCTCTGGATAAGAGCGTCTGCTAAATGACTAAATGTAAATGTATATCTACCGTTTTTTTCGGAAATAAAACTGCGATTTAAAATGTTTCTTGTGGTGGTGGGTTTATCTCTCGAAGCGGCACACAGAACGTTTTTATAACAAAACAACAGTATAAACACTTTTTTAGTGAATGCTATTTAACCCGTTGAGTAGCGTCGCATATATGGGATCGTTCAAATGCGGGTCTCACAGCGTAACGCTGCATATATATTTGTTCATTATGTTTAAATGTTCACTGTATGCATCTGCCCACCAAAGTAAATTCCTTGTTTGTGACCACTTACTTGGCGATTTAACACAATTCTGATTCTGATTTATGCAGCCGGTGAAACCACCTCCCAGCAATCCTTAGCATTGCATGTTAAGGACGTCTGCTAGCATGGTAGCAGCATTGCAGGTTGGGATGTCTGCTAGCATGGTAGCAGCATTGCAGGTTGGGATGTCTGCTAGCATGGTAGCAGCATTGCAGGTTGTGATGTCTGCTAGCATGGTAGCAGCATTGCTACGAGTATTATGCTAGCTAACTTAGCCCGGAAGTTAACTAAAGCTAGCTAGCTACCGTTTCGGAAAAATAACTTACGCTTTGGGGACCGTCAGAAATATTTAGAACTCACGCTTCTCAAGGTAAATATTAGTTAATTCCCAGGCAATAGAAAACATACATTACGCACTTTCGTTTTCGAAGTGTGTTACACAATGGCATGCTGTACTGCCTATACTCATGCATTGCTTGGTATCATTGTTCCCGTATCAAGTGCGGCATATATTCCAGTGCGGTTTATACTCAGATTTACAAACACAAAGCTCCCATTCTGGTGGGGTGCGGTTTATAGAAAATGCGGCTTATTTTCAGAAAAATACGGTGGTCTGTCTGGTCCATATCTAGTCTGTCTGGTCCGTACCTTGCCGTTGTCAGAGAAGCCAAGTCTGTAGCCGTGTTCAAACTGAACATCTTTAACCGCGTCCTTCCTGTGCTCCTCCTCCAGACCGCCGCCCCCGGCCCCCCCCTCTCTGCTGGGGTAAAACTCCAGACGCGTGGCCACCGGAAGGTTGTCTGCAATCCTGGTGTTTAAACAGGGATTAAATAATGTACTGATCTACTGGTAAAACTGGGAGAGGAGAGGTAGGTGGAAAAGGAGCAGGACTAGGAGGAACAGCACTAGGAGGAGCAGGACTAGGAGGAGCAGGACTAGGAGGAGCAGGGACGAGGAGCAGGGAGGAGCAGGACTAGGAGGAGCAGGAGTAGGAGGACTAGGAGGAGCAGGGGAAGGAGCAGGGAGGAGGAGCAGGGAGGAGGAGCAGGGATGAGGAGCAGGGAGGAGGAGCAGGGAGGAGGAGCAGGACTAGGAGGAGCAGGACTAGGAGGAGCAGGGATGAGGAGCCGGGAGGAGGAACAGGGGAAGGAGCAGGCTTACAGGTGGATGTAGTACTCCTCCTGGATGCGCTCGGCCACCAGCTTGCTCTGCACCAGGCTCAGCGTGAACCTGGAGCACACCTGCTCACACTTCCTGTCCTGATTCATCAGCACCGAGTATGGCGTGTTCACGATGCGATCACCTCGCAGCACCTCCCCTGCACACACACGGAAACATACGCATGCACACGCATAAACACACAGAACAACAGACACACACATTAGTTCTCTTGTAGTAGTTCATCTAAGGGAGCCATACAAGGGCTTTTGCATGTCCATCACACGCACGCACACACACACACGCTTACCCAGGTTCTCAGCCTTGTAGACCACCTTGGCAGGCTGACAGAAGGGCAGGGAGTAGTACTCATAGGGCAGTTGGGTCCTAGAGCTGGTCAGCTTCACAGCCTGAGGGGGGGGAAGCGCAGACTGAGATCAGCAGCTCTCTGGGTTCCACTCAGCCTAGTTACACTTTAATACGTCCTGCACAGACGTGTCTATGCAGGTGTGACCACGCTGCAGACTCGGCCTACGTTCTGCTACCTTGATTTCCACGGCGCTGCCCTGGTGGAAGTTCATGGGAGCGACGCCAGGCACGTAGAAGGACTGGGCCACCGGAAACACACACACAAGGAGCATGCCCCATGTCTCCTGAGAAGCGCACACACAAAGACACACACGTGTAACCGAGTTGAAGTGGTTAAACTCACTGACCGCGCCATGGAGGAGCTTGCTGTTGGGCGGCACAGCTAAAGCAGTGGTTATAAAAGGTCCCGTTTACAAGTCAGAGGTCCCCAGTCGAAACCCTAACTGCCACAGACTTGCCAGGGAAAGCCTGTGTTTACCGAACCTTTTGTCCTTATGATATCCGCGCATTGCGCCAGCACGCAGGTGTCAGTGCTACGCTGGAGAAGGCTTTAAAGGCAACTTCAGCGAGACAAATATGAGAAGGATTTGAACTGTGTACTCTGACGGTGATTTACTAGCTAGATTCGCATGCTATGACGAGTTTATTGACAGTTAGTAACAACGTCAATTCTTCCCATGAGCGATCTCTGCTGTGGCACGGGTTTAAAACGAAGACCGCTAGAAGCTAGTTTACTACGCAAAGACGGTGGTTTTTGGCACGTTTGTTAGCTTGCTAGCTAGTTAGTGTTTGCTAAGAAAAGTGAAGGCGAAATGGCTGGCTAGTTTGGTGTAACTGGGCTCTGATAAGTTCTAATGAGAACCTAGGTCTTATTACTAATCATTCTAACTGTTAACCTTCTAATCTGCCCACGAATTGTGGGTATCTAGTACCTACACAAACGCGGAAATCGATTTGGATAACCTAACTAGCTAGACTTGCGACGTGTACAGATACGTTAGCATAGCTAGCTAACAAGCAAGTTAGTCAGCCATACTGGGTTAGCCATCAATGAATGCCAGCTAGCTAGCTACTAGCCAGCAGGATTAACGCTAAAATGCAGCACATTTAGTTTATGACAACATGGAGAAACACAGATGCTCAATGTGAACTAAATGTTTGATGGTACTAGACTGGCAAGCCACATGATCACATCGTCTTTAAACGCTATGCGCTAGCCAGCCAACTATCTAGCGTGATGGTATCTTCTCAAGCTGAAACAGCTGGGAACTGGCTAACGACGTTAGCTCTTAACGGTAGCTACAGCATCGTTAACTGCCTATTATGGTCACCAGAAACAGAGAGACATGCAATTAAAGCACCTCTTCTTTATTGTACTTGATTACATGTACGTATTTTGTGACATTTACGTAACACAAAAGTCACATTAATGCGTAACAACGCAAATCGAGTATGGTTTACATGACCACAGTTTCATTATTTTGCACCTACCATAGCAGCGGCTGCCATCTTGAATACACGTGTACAGGGTTGCCAGTTCGTTCAAGTACTTCCTCTCAGATCCGGTATGTCAACACATCAGATCAATGTGTTGCTCTGGTGTTTTGTGTTGTTGTTGTTGGTCTAAGGTCGTACTGCCTTTTCCTTCTGAACTTAATGCAAAGATTTACGCTAATTCGATAAAGAACCCTAGAGCCTTGTATCGGTTGAAACATACCTGGCAACCACGTCTCAGTAATATCATTAATCGTCAGTTATCCCTTACAAAAAAGAAGTATACTTCAAGTTTATTTTGTAAGTATACTTAGTATAAAAATTATACTATTATCATGGTACTTAAGAGTATACTAGCAGTGTACTAGCAGTGTACTTATTTATATACTATTTTTGTACTAAGTAAACTGAATTGGCCCACTTTTTAGGTCATTTAGTACTCTTTAAAGTACACTTATAGTGTATTTGAGGTTTACTTTTGAATACTGTAAAGTAGCCTGTGTAGTGCACTTTCAGTTCATAAAGTATATTTCTTAAAGTACTTCAAAGTATACTTTGGAATACTCTATAGTAACCTGTGTAGTGCACTTTCAGTTCATGGAGTATAGTTCCCAAAGTATGTCAAAGAATACTTTGCAATACTTTCATGTGCACGTTCTATTACTGTATGTACATCAAGAACTAAACTTGTTAAATTCCAAATTTCCCTGATTAAGTAGTATATTTAAATGTTTAAGGGCCTTCTTCACACGCCGCTGATCTTGCGTCGTCAACTAACACCGCAGATCTTTAACTGATAGGAGCTAAATGTTGAGTATACACATTTTAAAGTAATCCAGCTCCCTTTATTAAACGTAACACTCATTTAACTCATGGTTACAATGGTAAACCGGCACAACAATGACAATTACCACGCAACAAAACACTACATTCTAAGCAGACACATAAAAAAAAACTAAATTCATGAAGTTACATTTGTATTTCGAACAAACGGCAAACTTATCGGCAAATGTATACATTATTTACCGCCTTGCATCATGGGAATTGACCAGTCAATGAGCCACGCTATCTTCATTTTTTCACTTCCTTATTTCGTTCTTCTTCAGTCAGTTTGACAGTATAACCTTCAAATGCACAATGCAACCCTTCTGTCTGCTTCTTTCTCAAGTAGCTTTTTCGTTTTTTCCATTAATACTCCAATTGATAATTATTAGTATAAGATTATAGGGCTTCAAAATGTTTTTGCAGTAATTAAGGTTACAGCTTCAGTACGAAAAAAGATTCAATGTGCAATGCATAATAGATTTTCCTAGACATGAATAATTAGAATGAGATGGATCTAAAGAATTTAACCTGTAATGTACTTAAAAATTACTTTGACTGTTTTTTTCTGTATAAAACGTACATCGTACTCCAGAAGAAATGTATACCATTTTCTGTTTCTAAGCATACTTTTTTAAAGTATATCAAGAATGAACTATTTTCAAAGCATACTTAAAAGTACATCAAAAGTGAATTATTTTCTAAGTATACTTCTTACAAAAGTGAACTATTTTCAAAGCATACTTAAAAGTATATCAAAAGTGAACTATTTTATAAGTATGCTTCTAAAAAGTATATCAAAAGTGAACTATTTTCTAAGCATACTTCTTAAAAGTATATCAAAAGTGAACTAAAAGTGTACTATCCATATTTTAGTATACTTATAGTATACTTTAATATACTTCTTTTTTGTAAGGGATATATTTAATAATTAATACATTTGCGGTCAAATCTGCCCATATGTGATGCGTTATTTGTGTCCGCTATATACAATCAATGGACGAGGCGCAGGCATTCTGAGATGATAGTTGTCTCGAGTTATACAGGGTTAAATGCCAATCAGAAAACATCACCAGCACTCCGCTGTCGGACGGAATCTTTACCCACATGTTGACAGGTATGCATAACATGGTAATCTCACGCCAAACTTTTTATAAAACTTGAGAGCCCTGAATAACACAAGCGTAATAATCAGTGTCGCATAGTTAAGTACAGAAACAGATTTGTGAACCTTTAATATATTTACTCTGTATTTTATTTACTGTAATTAGTTATCATACAGCATCTTTTAAAAAAGGTATTTGCGTAAAAAAGCATTATTACACATGGAATAAAAGCAACCCCATAGCAAACGTCCCCCCCATCCCGTCCTCCAGTTATACAGTTGAAGCTGTCCTCTGTTCGGTACACACACTTCTCAGATATAGTAGAAGAACAACAACAACAGTGCATAGTTTCTATTAAAGACTCAAAAAGGGCCATCACAGTTTTACAGATGTGCCTTCAGGACACACGGATAAAGAGATGATAAGCTCATTAAATATCAGCTCCAGTATTCAGTATTCAACCGTATTACAGACGTAGAGATCTCCTTAAAGATCACTTAAGATGATAAAGGAACCATCTCCTTAAAGATCACTACAAACAGTCTCCTTACAGACCCTAGTGCCCAGAATACAATCAGGTAAAAAACTGAATCCTTTTTGAAAGAGAGTGATGGTGCAAAGGTTGAAAGTCACAAACAGGTCAAAGGTGAGCATGGCCAGGCAGGGGATCTATAGGTTATAAATAAGAGTTATCACAGTCTACTAGGATCAATCACACTGCTTCAATCATACCCAACAAACTGTCTACTGTGTTTGTAGAGTGTGTGTGTGCAGAGTGTGTGTGTGCAGAGTGTGTGTGTGCAGAGTGTGTGTTTGTAGAGTGTGTGTTTGTAAAGTGTGTGTGTGTGTGTGTGTCTACGGCTGCTGCTGGTACTGGCTCTCGGTGGCAGTGTAGAAGTCTTCTAGAACACTCTGTAGGTACTCGAAGGTGGGCCGTTCCTCGGGCTTGTTCTTCCAGCACTCCAGCATGATGTCGTACAGTTCCTCAGGACAGCTGGGGCTGCGCTGCATGCGGTAGCCTCGCTCCAAAGAGCGGATCACCTCGGGATTCGTCATGCCTGGAGGAGAGGGGGGTGTTAGTGACTGTGACCTGGGTAGGGTGTGTGTTTGACCTGGGTAGTGTGTGACCTGAGTAGCGTGTGTGTGTGTGACCTGGGTAGTGTGTGTGTGTGTGTGACCTGGGTAGTGTGTGTGTGTGTGTGACCTGGGTAGGGTGTGTGTGTGTGTGACCTGGGTAGTGTGTGTGTGTGACCTGGGTAGTGTGTGTGTGTGTGACCTGGGTAGGGTGTGTGTGTGACCTGGGTAGGGTGTGTGTGTGACCTGGGTAGTGTGTGACCTGGGTAGGGTGTGTGTGTGACCTGGGTAGTGTGTGACCTGGGTAGGGTGTGTGTGTGTGACCTGGGTAGTTTGTGTGTGTGTGACCTGGGTAGTGTGTGACCTGAGTAGGGTGTGTGTGTGTGACCTGGGTAGTGTGTGACCTGGGTAGGGTGTGTGTGACCTGGGTAGAATGTGTGTGTGTGACCTGGGTAGTGTGTGATCTGAGTAGGGTGTGTGTGTGTGACCTGAGTAGGGTGTGTGTGACCTGGGTAGGGTGTGTGTGTGACCTGGGTAGTGTGTGTGTGTGTGACCTGGGTAGGGTGTGTGTGTGTGTGACCTGGGTAGGGTGTGTGTGTGACCTGGGTAGGGTGTGTGTGTGTGTGTGACCTGGGTAGGGTGTGTGTGTGACCTGGGTAGGGTGTGTGTGTGTGACCTGGGTGTAGGGTGTGTGTGTGTGACCTGGGTAGGGTGTGTGTGTGTGTGACCTGGGTAGGGTGTGTGTGTGTGTGTGTGACCTGGGTAGGGTGTGTGTGTGACCTGGGTAGGGTGTGTGTGTGTGTGTGTGACCTGGGTAGGGTGTGTGTGTGACCTGGGTAGGGTGTGTGTGTGTGACCTGGGTAGGGTGTGTGTGTGACCTGTGTAGGGTGTGTGTGTGTGACCTGGGTAGGGTGTGTGTGTGTGACCTGGGTAGGGTGTGTGTGTGTGTGTGTGTGACCTGGGTAGGGTGTGTGTGTGTGTGTGACCTGGGTAGGGTGTGTGTGTGTGTGTATGGTGTGTGTGTGTGTGACCTGGGTAGGGTGTGTGTGTGTGACCGGGGTAGGGTGTGTGTGTGTGTGTGTGTGACCTGTGTAGGGTGTGTGTGTGACCTGGGTAGGGTGTGTGTGTGTGTGTGACCTGGGTAGGGTGTGTGTGTGTGTGTGACCTGGGTAGGGTGTGTGTGTGTGTGTGTGACCTGGGTAGGGTGTGTGTGTGTGTGTGACCTGGGTAGGGTGTGTGTGTTTGACCTGGGTAGGGTGTGTGTGTGACCTGGGTAGGGTGTGTGTGTGTGTGTATGGTGTGTGTGTGTATGGTGTGTGTGTGTGTGTGTGACCTGGGTAGGGTGTGTGTGTGTGACCTGGGTAGGGTGTGTGTGTGTGACCTGGGTAGGGTGTGTGTGTGTGTGTGACCTGGGTAGGGTGTGTGTGTGTGTGACCTGGGTGTGTGTGTGTGACCTGGGTAGGGTGTGTGTGTGTGTGTATGGTGTGTGTGTGTATGGTGTGTGTGTGTGTGTGTGTGTGACCTGGGTAGGGTGTGCGTCCGTAGCCGATGATCTCCATCAGCAGGATCCCAAACGACCACACGTCCGACTTGATGGTGAAGGAGCCGAAGTTGATGGCCTCAGGTGCGGTCCACTTGATGGGAAACTTAGCTCCTGAGTGTGTGTGTGTTGTGGAAGTGTGGTGGTGTGTGTGATGTTGGGTGTGTGTGTTGTTTATGTGTGTGTGATGGTGTGTGTGTGTATGTGTGATAGTGTGAGGACAGAGACTTGTTAGTGTCACAGGGGTCTTTGAACATTTGACCTTCTGACCCCCCTTTTTTTGAGATTGCAGAGCGTCTCTATGTATATACGTTAGATTGCTGTACACACAGCAGGTGTGTAGAGCAGGTGTGTTCAGCAGGTGTGTTAAGCAGGTGTGTACAGCAGGTGTGTTCAGCAGGTGTGTTCAGCAGGTGTGTACAGCAGGTGTGTTCAGCAGGTGTGTAGAGCAGGTATGTACAGCAGTTGTGTGCAGCAGGTGTGTTAAGCAGGTGTGTACAGCAGGTGTGTTCAGCAGGTGTGTACAGCAGGTGTGTAAAGCAGGTGTGTAGAGCAGGTGTGTAAAGCAGGTGTGTAGAGCAAGTGTGTAGAGCAGGTGTGTTCAGCAGGTGTGTAAAGCAGGTGTGTAGAGCAGGTGTGTAGAGCAGGTGTGTTCAGCAGGTGTGTAAAGCAGGTGTGTAGAGCAGGTGTGTTCAGCAGGTGTGTAAAGCAGGTGTGTACAGCAGGTGTGTACAGCAGGTGTGTAAAGCAGGTGTGTAGAGCAGGTGTGTAAAGCAGGTGTGTAGAGCAAGTGTGTAGAGCAGGTGTGTTCAGCAGGTGTGTAAAGCAGGTGTGTAGAGCAGGTGTGTAGAGCAGGTGTGTTCAGCAGGTGTGTAAAGCAGGTGTGTAGAGCAGGTGTGTTCAGCAGGTGTGTAAAGCAGGTGTGTAGAGCAGGTGTGTTCAGCAAGTGTGTTCAGCAGGTGATCTCACCTTCTCTGGCGGTGTACTCGTTGTCCTCGATGATGCGGGCCAGGCCGAAGTCAGCGATCTTGCATACCAGAGCCTTGTTCACCAGGATGTTGGCGGCCCGCAGGTCCCTGTGGATGTAGTTCCTCTGCTCGATGTACGCCATGCCCTCCGCGATCTGCAACCAGGAAGAGAGATTAGACCACGCCCCTAGCGATCTGCAACCAGGAAGAGAGATTAGACCACGCCCCTAGCGATCTGCAACCAGGAAGAGAGGTTAGACCATGCCCCTAGCGATCTGCAACCAGGAAGAGAGATTAGACCACGCCCCTAGCGATCTGCAACCAGGAAGAGAGATTAGACCACGCCCCTAGCGATCTGCAACCAGGAAGAGAGGTTAGACACACCCCCATCTCTCTCTTTCCCACTTCAGCAACCCTGACCACACACACAATGAGAGGTCTCTTCCTGACTTCCCCTTATCAACCAGTTCCTCCTCACACCTGATGAGTCGCACACACACACACACATGTAGACATGCAGACACCACAGCCCTCGCTATGCGAACACACCTGGGGGAGGGTAGAGGGTGGGACTCACTTCCTAGGACCCGCCGGCCTTTTTAAGATTGCAAGTTTGGGAAAACTTCGGATTCCCATTCAGTTACAGTAGTACAGGCGAGAGAGTGGTGGATAAGACAAGCACTGTGTGTCGGCGTTGTTGTGGGCAGTGACGTGCAGTCTGGGTAGGCAAGGTATAGGCACTGTCTACCCTGCTAAAATTAAAACGTAAATATCTTTTCCCATTCAAGTGCCTA
This sequence comes from Osmerus mordax, assembly GCF_038355195.1. Taxonomy (NCBI): domain Eukaryota; kingdom Metazoa; phylum Chordata; class Actinopteri; order Osmeriformes; family Osmeridae; genus Osmerus; species Osmerus mordax. The sequence continues at coordinate 21,263,703 of NC_090056.1, read as the reverse complement.
GCCTCTTACTGACATCACCACACGTCACTGGTTGTGGGGTATGTGAGTGGAAATACATCTAACATGCTAACGCATATAACGCATCTGCCGAGTGCTAAATGACTAAAAATATCCGACGCCATCACCCAGGTGTGCCAATCACTGGAACGAGACAAAAAAAACAGTTAAACTTCTCCTCCCTACAGTGCTTAACCAGCCTTTAGATACACATACAAATAGGGCCCAAAAAATTACTGACGCAATCGGAATTTACATGTCATCTTCAATGCGCCAGTATTCACTCGTAGAGGAACCTGGTTTGTTTTGCTTTTCCCTCCGTTGTACCAAACTCGTACCGAACCATGATGTCTGAACCGCGGTATGAACCAAACCGTGACTTCAGTGTACCGTTCCACCCCTACTTCTTATACGACAACCACAGAGGAAGGGCAGCTGAGGACACGCAGACCAGGGCTGCCGTGAGACACGCATTTCAACCATTTCACACGCTCTCACGCCCCACCTTGTAGTATCTCATGCTGAAAAGGCAACGCCAACCAGGTCGCCCTGCTAACGTTGAAAACACTAACGGACGAGGTGCAGCTTCATGGAGTGAAGCAACAGCCGTGAAATCTCGCCTGTGCGGGAAGGTAGTGGTTGGCCAAATACCCAATCTCACTCCAAGGTTTTTGGAATAGTTGGCAGCCCTGCAGACACACATAAACACACGAACTAACATGCATACACACACGCAGTCACACACATACACATGCATACACACACACACGCAGTCACACACATAAACATGCATACACACACGCGGTCACACACATACACATGCATACACACACGCGCAGACACACACATGTACACACTAACAAACATGCATACACACACACACGCAGACACACACATGCATACACACTAGTGGAGATTTCTGCAAGGGAAACTCGGCTTCCCCTAAAATGTCAACAAATTAATGGTCAAATATTTACTATTGTGTTAACATTTTAAATGCGTTAGAACACGTTCATCTCGAAGACAAGTTCGTTCAGAATCAGCTACATATAGCAGGTCGACTGACTCGATTTCCTTCTCATACTTTCCCATAGCGTAGTATAAACGCTGCGATTATGTCCCGCCCACGGACGCTCGGCGTCTCTGGGGGTGAATGGAGGAGTGGGCTGGCCTGGACGCTGGGCTTCTGCGTGATGATTGGAGGGTCTGTCGAAAGACTGCATCTCCTTTTGATTGACAGCGATTTTGTTCTATAAAAAGTTGCCGATGCTATTCCAGCTCAGTTCCATCGCAGATTTTGCAAAAAGTGTAGTCGAAAGACAAACTGCTGCAACCTATTACTTGGTATTTGCTCTGTGAAATTGCTAGCCAATTTTCATCATACATTTCATACAATTATACACCACATTTCTTGTTTCAGTTTAACATAATTCCCACATTTCCTTCAAGTTTAAGATTTTTTCGTTAGATTGTTCGTTCATTCATTCATTCATTCATACAGTAGGCTAGGCTATAGGGTCGTAGTGGTGAACTAGCAAAATAAATGGAAAATGTATATGATGTAGGCCGAAAATGAGCTTCCCCTATTTGAAAGACCAGCAGCCCCCACTGATACACACACACACGCACACAAACAGTTTCTTTTCATGCTGAAAGTGATTTGAATATGTAAATGCAGCCAATAAGGGAAGCCTGAGAGAGAGAAGAACAAAGACTCTACACCAACAACATCCTAGTCCTCGCAGGGACAGCACAAGCACCTGCTTTAATGTATTTTCCCGGGTCAATTTGGGTCTGAAGTGTGTCTAGGTCTGGTCTGGGTCTGGGTCTGGGTCTAAGCCTGGTCTAGGTCTGGGTCTGGGTCTGGTCTGTGTCTGGTCTGGGTCTGGGTCTGGGTCTAGGTCTGGTCTGGGTCTGGGTCTGGGTCTGGGCCTGGTCTAGGTCTGGTCTGGGTCTGGGTCTGGGTCTAAGCCTGGTCTAGGTCTGGTCTGGGTCTGGGTCTAAGCCTGGTCTAGGTCTGGTCTGGGTCTGGTCTGGGTCTAGGTCTGGGTCTAAGCCTGGTCTAGGTCTGGTCTGGTCTGGTCTGGGTCTGGGTCTGGGTCTAAGCCTGGTCTAGGTCTGGTCTGGGTCTGGGTCTAAGCCTGGTCTAGGTCTGGTCTGGGCCTAGTCTGGGCCTGGTCTGGGCCTGTTCTGGGTCTGTTCTAGGTCTAGGTCTAGGCCTGGCTCTGGGTCTGGGTCTGGGTCTGGGCCTGGTCTGGGTCTAGGTCTGGGTCTAGGTCTGGGTCTAAGCCTGGTCTAGGTCTGGTCTGGTCTGGGTCTGGGTCTAAGCCTGGTCTAGGTCTGGTCTGGTCTGGTCTGGTCTGGGTCTGGGTCTGGGTCTAAGCCTGGTCTAGGTCTGGTCTGGGTCTGGGTCTAAGCCTGGTCTAGGTCTGGTCTGGGCCTAGTCTGGGCCTGGTCTGGGCCTGCTCTGGGTCTGTTCTAGGTCTAGGTCTAGGCCTGGCTCTGGGTCTGGGTCTGGGTCTGGGCCTGGGCCTGGTCTGGGTCTGGGTCTGGGTCTGGGTCTGGTCTAGGCCTGGTGGGGGGGGGGGGGCGGGTCTGGGCCTGGTGAGGGTCTGTTCTGGGTCTGGTCTGGGTCTGGGCCTGGGCCTGGGCCTGGGTCTGGTCTTGTCTGGGTCTGGTCTAGGTCTGGTCTAGGCCTGGTCTGGGCCTGGTCTGGGTCTGAGCCTGGTCTGGTCTGGACTCACCTGGGCTGAGAAGTCGATGAGTTTGGGAAGCTGGACCCGGTTGCCCTCGTCACTCTTCAAGAAGTCCAATAAACTGCCTACAAATACACACACACTGCATTTTCATGTATGAACTCTACTGCAAACACAAACTCTACTGCACACACAAACTCTACTGCACACACCTTTCTCCATATACTCGGTGATGATGTATATCGGCTCCTCGCAGGTTACCACGGCGTTGAGGCGCACCAGTTTGTCGTGCTGCAGGGTTTTCATCAGGTTGGCCTCGGCCAGGAAGGCTTCAGGGGACATGGTCCCTGGCTTCATGGTCTTCACTGCCACCTTGGCGTGCTTGTTGTAGGTAGCTGGAGGCACAGAGCACTACGTTACCCACAATGCAGTTACTCATGGTGCTTTAGTCATGTTTGTTGGGGATGGGTACAGCTTAATGGTACGGTATTCAGCTGCAGATCAAGAGACTGCAGGTTCAATCTTCCCCGCGTAAGTTGTTTTGGATGAAAGTATTCTTTCAAATAGATATAATGTAATATATTACATTATCCAAGAGAGATTATTGTCCATGAGAGAAGTACTCAACTACAGTATTCCATAGCAAAGTGTAGCAAAACCCATCCTCTCTTAAGTTCAACATCAACAGGGAGGTACAAACAACTACATTACCCATAATGCACTTTACGGGAAATACTGTGGACTATCTAACCTCAAACTATTGGTCCAAACCTCAGCACCTCCATCAATGATTGATCAACAGGCTTAATTGACATGTGACCTACCCATCCAGACCTCTCCGAACTGGCCGGCCCCCAGGCGACGCTCGAGCCTCAGGGAGTCCCGGGGGATCTCCCAGGCATCCTTCTCCCAGGGCTTCTGGGGCTTGGGGCTCAGACAGGGGCTAGTCAGGGCCTGGCACAGACCATCACCCTGCTCTGAAGCAAACACACACACACGCAGGAGCACACACACACAGTAGAGTTACATGACTAGCAGACAGCCTGCAGACAGAGTGGGTGTTGAGTGTGTGATGGTCTGAAACAGGAAGTGGTCACCCAGACAGGAAGCTGTGTGCTCCCTGTCTCAGCGCCCTGCACTCATCTGTCAGGCCCAACACTCGCTCTCTTCTGTCTCAGACTGAGCGAGGGGTCGGGGTGACCTGGTCACCATGGTCACCAGGTGTAACAGGTGTCTTACATCAGGAATGAGCTTCAGTACTGGTTAGAGATGACTCATCCAGCCAGACCATTAATGTAAGTGAAATTATGGATTTATGTTAGAGTTTCAAGTCAAAATGCAAAGTAAGTTGTGTTTCCTGTTGGGTTAGTTAGTAACTTCTATGAAAGCGGGGGAGGTTGAGAGATGTTAGCACAGTCACAGGTGTCATGGCGTCTCTCCCCAGTCTCTCTTCCTCCATCCCTCTGTCCCACCCCAGCCCCAGCCCCCAGCCCCTGTCCCACCCTAACCCCAGCCCCTGCCCCATCCCCAGACCCTGTCCCACCTCAACCCCATCCCCAACCCCAGCCCCAGCCCCCAGCCCCTGTCCCACCCTAACCCCAGCCCCTGCCCCATCCCCAGACCCTGTCCCACCTCAACCCCAGCCCCATCCCCAACCCCAGCCCCCAGCCCCAGACCCTGCCCCTGCCCCAACCCCAGCCCCAGACCCTGCCCCAACCCCAGCCCCAGCCCCAGCCCCAACCCCAGCCCCAGGCCCAGCCCCCAGGCCCAGCACCCAACACCAGACCCAACCCCAGCACCAGCCCCAGGCACTGCCCCAGCCACAGCCCCAGCCCCCAACCACAACCCCAGCCTCCAGCCACAGCCTCTCTCCGGTGTTTGAACCAAGGTCCTCAGACACACCTCCATCACTGACCTTCTGAAATGTGATGGCGCAGGTGGCCAGTTTTAATACTAAACTGAGGGGTGAGTTTAACCAGTAACACAGAGATGGGACTCACGCTGACCAAGTAACCATGGTAACAGGAATGTAACTCACTCTTGTAGAAGGCGACCAGGTAACCATGGTAACAGGGGTGTAACTCACTCTTGTAGTGGGTGACCAGGTAACCATGGTAACAGGGATGTAACTCACTCTTGTAGTGGCCGACCAGGTAACCATGGTAACTCACTCTTGTAGCAGTCGGCCAGGTAACCATAGTAACTCACTCTTGTAACGGGCAACCAGGTAACCATGGTAACTCAATCTTGTAGCGGGCACCCAGGTAACCATGGTAACTCACTCTTGTAGTGGATGACCAGGTCCTGCAGGGTGCTGAAGGTAATGCGGGGGGAGATGTAGAAGCCTCCGTTGTCCAGCGAGCGGATCTTGTAGTGCTTCACTGTGTCTCCTGACTGGACATCACTGTCCCTCACAGACAGAGAGTAGCTGCCTGCAGGACACAGCACACGTGTAGGTGTGTGTGAGTGAGTGTTTAAGTGTGTGTGTGTGTGTGTATGTGAGTGTTTGTGTGTGTGTGAGTGTGTGTGAGTGTTTGTGTGTGTGTGTGAGTGTGTGTATGTGAGTGTTTGTGTGTCTGTGTGAGTGTATAAGTGTGTGTGTGTGCGTGTTTAAGTGTGTATATGTGAGTGTTTAAGTGTGTGTGTGTGAGTGTTTAAGTGTGTGTGTGTCTCACCCTGCGTGGTCTCGCTGTCTCTGATCATGAAGGATCCTGTTTTGTTCCCTGAGGCCAGAAGCTGTCTCTCTGCATCCTTCCTGCTCACGCCCTTAAAGAACCACCTAGCACAGGACAACCAATCAGAGAGACAGGACAATCTCCTGATCCATAGAACAACCAATCAGAGAGACAGGACAATTGCCTGACAGACAGGACAACCAATCATAAATACCAGACAGACAGAAATATTGGACATCTCAACTGACCAAACAAAGAGCAGGCTGATGTCCTGAGTAGGACTCTGAGCTAACAGAGTTAGAGGAGCTAACATAGTTAGCAGAGCTAGAGCTAACTGAGCTAACAGAGTTAGCAAAGCAAACTGAGCTAGCAAAGCTAACTGAGCTCGCAGAGTTAGCAGAGCTAACTCTTAACGCCTCTTACTCCTCAGTCTCCAGGGTGTCTTTGGCTACGTAGTTACTGGGGATGTATCCCTCCTGGCCTGTGGCCATGGCCATGGCTTTCCACCACTCCCCTGACCTGCAGAGGGAGAGAGAGGGGGAGGGAGGTAAAGAGAGAGAAGTTCTAACCAGTAATCTGCAGTGTGTCTCTGTAGCTGTGCAGTGTGTCTCTGTACTCTGCAGTGTGTCTCTGTAGCTGTGCTGTGTGTCTCTGTAGCTGTGCAGTGTGTCCCTGTAGCTGTGCAGTGTGTCCCTGTAGCTGTGCAGTGTGTCCCTGTAGCTGTGCAGTGTGTCTCTGTAGCTGTGCTGTGTGTCTCTGTAGCTGTGCTGTGTGTCTCTGTAGCTGTGTAGTGTGTCCCTGTAGCTGTGCAGTGTGTCCCTGTAGCTGTGCAGTGTGTCTCTGTAGCTGTGATGTGTGTCTCTGTACTCTGCAGTGTGTCTCTGTAGCTGTGCAGTGTGTCTCTGTACTCTGCAGTGTGTCTCTTTAGCTGTGCTGTGTGTCTCTGTAGCTGTGCAGTGTGTCTCTTTAGCTGTGCAGTGTGTCTCTGTAGCTGTACAGTGTGTCTCTGTAGCTGTGCAGTGTGTCTCTGTAGCTGTGCTGTGTGTCTCTGTACTCTGCAGTGTGTCTCTGTACTCTTCTGTGTGTCTCTGTAGCTGTGCTGTGTGTCTCTGTAGCTGTGCAGTGTGTCTCTGTAGCTGTGCTGTGTGTCTCTGTAGCTGTGCAGTGTGTCTCTGTAGCTGTGCTGTGTGTCTCTGTAGCTGTGCAGTGTGTCTCTGTAGCTGTGCTGTGTGTCTCTGTACTCTGCAGTGTGTCTCTGTAGCTGTGCAGTGTGTCTCTGTAGCTGTGCAGTGTGTCCCTGTAGCTGTGCGTCTCTGTACTCTGCAGTGTGTCTCTGTAGCTGTGCAGTGTGTCCCTGTAGCTGTGCAGTGTGTCTCTGTAGCTGTGCTGTGTCTCTTTAGCTGTGCTGTGTCCCTTTAGCTGTGCTGTGTGTCTCTGTACTCTGCTGTGCAACGTGTCCCTGTAGCTGTGCAGTGTGTCTCTGTAGCTGTGCAGTGTGTCTCTTTAGCTGTGCAGTGTGTCTCTGTAGCTGTGCAGTGTGTCTCTGTAGCTGTGCTGTGTGTCTCTGTAGCTGTGCTGTGTGTCTCTTTAGCTGTGCTGTGTGTCTCCGTAGCTGTGCAGTGTGTCTCTGTAGCTGTGCAGTGAACACTCACTCCACCAGGATCTTCAGCTTGTCTCCCTTCTTGAAAGCCAGGTCTCCCTCGTTCACAGCCTCGTAGTCGTACAGGGCGATCACTGTGCTCTCTGGTCCTGGGGGCACAACAGCACAGGGAGGCTAAGGTGTGGGACATGCGTGTGTGTATATGTGTGTACGTGCGTGTGTGTGTGTATGTGTGCTATACTGTACATTACTCACCGTCGGGACCAGAAAGGGGGTCGGAGGCCATTCTGGTCTGTATGTGGAGAAAGAGATCAGACACAAAGCTATAGAAACTTCATACACAGAATCTTCATATACTGTAGCTAATCTGACATCACACACAAAATCTATAAATACTATGTATACTAAAAAAAGACCAGAAAAACAGGAACAGACAGACATACATACATACAAGCAGACAGACAGGCAGAGAGAGACAGACAAACAGAGACAGACAAGCAGACATAGAGACAGAGAGAGAGAGAGAGAGACAGAGAGAGAGACAGAGAGAGGGAGGGAGAGAGAGAGAGAGAGAGAGAGAGAGAGAGAGAGAGAGAGAGAGAGAGAGAGAGAGCGACAGAAGGTAGTTTTGACTGCAGGGTGTTTTCTGTGCTTATGCCACTTCCTCTTCCTGCTGGAACACTGTGTTGTAACAGAGGACCAAGTGATCACTGTCCTGCTGCACTCATTCACTCTTTCTCTCTCTGTCTTTCTCCTTTCGTACTGTCTCATGCTCCTCTTGCTCTCTATCTCTGTCTTTTTCACTCCCTCTCTCTCCTACTTTCTCTCTTCCTTATTCTCCCACTCTCTCACTCTTTCTTTCTATCTCTCTCTTTTTCTACCCTCCACTTCTCTTTCTCTGTCTCTCCACCCTTTCCCCCATCTCCCCTCCTCACAGCCTTCAAGGTGGAGGTCCCTGTGGTGGGGTCCTTGACGTAGTGGGGGGGCTGCAGCCCCTTCCCAGCATCCTCGCTGACCTCCTGCTTCCCCAGAGACTCCTGCTCCCTCGTAGAGCCGACACAGCCCATCCTGGGTCTGCTGGGAAGGGGGGGGGGGGGGGGGGCGGGGGGATCAGAAGTGCATAATTGCTTCAGTATCACGGTGGTCAGATTTAAGGAACCGTCTGGATTCCCACCCTCCCCCCTGACCTGCACATCAGGACAGTTCCTGTCACAGTAACCTGCTAGCATACTGCTGTCTACAACCTTGTATGAAAATATTGATCAAATGGAAATTAGTTTGTGTGCGCTTGTGTGTGTATGTTTGAGTAGAGTGTGTGGTGTGAAAGTGTGAGTGGGTGTGTCGGGGTGTGGACCGTGTGGGGTGTGTGTGTGCATGGGGTGTGTGGGGTGTGTGTGTGTGTCTTAACACATCAGTTACTGTTAAGCAGTAAGAGCCACACTAAGCAGTCCTGGCTGAATTCTGGAAACTCTCTGGTCAGGTGTCAGTCCTGCAGCAGATGTGCAGACCAGGGTAACAGAGTCATGTCCAGTCAGGACACAAGACAAGGCCCTGGGGAGACCAGGTGAGTTTACCAGCCTTGGCTCGTCCCCAAAAATAATGCTGTCTCGAGTTTGTGGAACATTAAAAAAACTGATTTATTTCCAGGTAACCTTGGTTCTTGCTGTTTGTATCTACAAGGTTCTTTAGCTTGCTGTCCCACATGGAACCCTGAAGAATGTTTTACTGTTCGGTACAATCTCTGCCATACTCAGGGCCGACCCGACCCAATAAACAAAATAAACATTTGTTTAAGGCCCTGCAATTGGTTCGGGCCCCCCAAAAAAACATTGGTAAAAAAAAACACTATTTTTGTTTAGGGCCCCCAAACCCCCAGGGCCCTGGCCGTACTATCCTAACCCACAACCAGCTGGTCAAACGTTTGTCAGGCAGACTAACCCTGACCCAGCCCTCTACTAACCCTTCTCTCTTTCGTTAACTCTCTTATTCCATCTGTTGTGGCCTGTTAAGTATCCACTCTCAGTTACAGGAAGTCTCAACTACTCAGGGTAACTTGGTTTTAAAAGGTCAGTGACCAGATCTAACTACACGGTCACCTGACATTGTCCATCTTCTTCCTGCATCTGCTCATGGGTCTGTATGTCTGTGTGTGTGTGTCTATGTATGTGTGTGTGTGTGTATGCAGACATCCCTACCTGCAGAGACTCATTTCCGGGAGGTGGTTCCCCCCCGCCCGGGACGCAATCCGGACGCATGATGTAGACTACCCGGGAGACTTGGGATGTCTGGTGGTCTGTATGTATGTGTGTGTATCTCTAACACGCAGACTCCATGTCTCCAGGAATTGTCGTAATACATTACATTTTACATTGTCATTTAGCAGACGCTCTTATCCAGAGCGACTTACAGTAAGTACAGGGACATCCCCCCGAGGCAAGTAGGGTGAAGTGCCTTGCCCAAGGACACAACGTCAATTGACACGGCCGGGAATCGAACTGGCAACCTTCAGATTACTAGCCCGACTCCCTCACCGCTCAGCCATCTGACTCCCGTAATAAGTTTCGACTAACGAGTTATCTGTATCTGTTTCCCATGGACAGTCACGGTGGAGCCTGAACGCAGCTAGCGGTGCTAGCGACGGTGCTTCAGGTGACCAGGGTGAAGTTTCACAGTGTACGGTGCTCTAAAGATGCCACGGGACAAGACCGGGGCGGAGGAAGTGAGTCGGAGCAGGACAGATGCTAATCAGAGACCTGCGCTAAATTCGTTGAAGATTAAGTACACAATTAAAGCCTTATTGGGAAACGATACATTACTTAACAAACCAATTTAGTTATTTCATACTTTATTTCAACTATTCGCCACATCCGCAATACGTTGAAGCGTCCCACGTTTTAAGTCATGTAAGGGACAGATATTCAGTTCCTCTTTGCTAAGTGAGAAAGGCTGCGTGTCTATTTTGACCCAGAATAGAGTTCAACTAACTGATCGAAACGTAACCTAATTTCAGATTCACGGGTCCGTGATGAATGCGCTCATTTGATGTGTTTTCAGGAAATAGACTTGTACAGTTAGTATAGCCTACTCGGTTAGAACGTTAAACGTCTTCTTAAATACACAGCTGTTCTTAAGAAGTATGATAAAGTTACTTTGTGCAGTGAATACATTTAAAGCGCTCACCTCGATTATCCGTGTATCTGTCACTGTTCTATGCCGGCATGCGGGTTCCCTGCGGTCAACACCGTCTGATTATCGGGGAGGAAAATCGTTGTTCTTCACCTTCCAAGCCCCATCCCTTAGACGATGCGGAGAGAGCGATTGCGGACGGAGCGAGCGCACTTGTTGTACGAGGAAGTGACCCCTGCGCGCATCCGAGTTGTGCATGAGGAACTAACTGTCCGTGTCATCAACCGTCACTCTGCCACGAGGGCTGGATCGGGACAGGCCTACGGCATCGGGTCATTCTCTTTATAACCGTAATCAGTGGCGGCCTTAGCTTGTGTGGCTCCCTGGGCAAACCCACCATCTTGATCGCCACCATTCGGATTATTATTATTTTTGTGTGCGGACGACTTGTGCCACCGCCGGCAAGATGTCGCCCTAGGCGGCTGCCCATGTCGACCATAGCTAAATCCGACCCTGAATAATCATAATTGTCACCCTCATCATATCCATTGTTTTTATACAACCACAACCACAGGCTGGATACAATCACATGGATAATCCTCCACAAGGATCAATTACCTTTCCTTCAGATTTGAAATGAGTGGATGAATGGACAGATAAACAGACAGATGGGTGGAAGGTGGTGAACCAGAGGATCCAGCAGTGTCCCAGGGCGGATCACTTTCCGTGGGCGGAGGGAGCAGGCTGGGCGGGGGAAATCCTCAGGCTCCGTAATCCTTCATCAGATGTCAGGATTAAACACCAGCTTCCTCCAGGGGAGAATAACACAGAGGAGGAGAGGAGGAGGAGGGGAAGAGGAGGGTGGGAGGAGGGGAGACGAGAAGAGGGAGGGAGGGAGGGAGGGAGGGAGGGAGGGAGGGAGGGAGGGAGGGAGGGAGGGAGGGAGGGAGGGAGAGGAGGGAGGTGGAGAGAGGAGGAGAGGTGTGTTCTGCCTGAGGGCTGTGGGTGCTCCTCTGAAGAGGAGAGGAGAGAGGAAGAGGAGGAAAGAGGGAGAAGAGGAGAGGAGAGAGGAGGAGAGAAGGGGAGAGGAGAGGGAGAGGAGAGGGGTGTGTTCTGCCTGAGGGCTGTGGGTGCTCCTCTGAAGAGGAGGAGAGAGGGAGACGTGAAAGAGGGAGAAGAGGAGAGGAGAGAGGAGGATAGAAAGGGGATAGGAGAGGAGAGGCGAGAGGAGAGGAGAGGGAGAGGGGATGAAAGGGGATGAAAGGAGAGAGGAGAGAAGGGGAAAGGGAGAGGAGAGGAGAGAGGGAGAGGAGGAGAGAGGGAGAGGAGGAAAGAGGTGGAGAGAAGGAGAGAGGAGGAGAGAGGGACAGGAGGAGAGAGGAGGAGAGAGGTGGAGAGAGGAATAGTAGCAGAGAGGAGGAGGAGAGAGGTGGAGAGAGGGAGAGGAGGAGAGAGGACAGGTGTGTGTTCTGCCTGAGGGCTGTGGGTGCTACTCTGTATGCAAATGATATGGCTGTTGTGTGTGTGTCAGTGTGTGTGTGTGTGTGAGTGTGTATGTCTGAGTGAGTGTGAGCGTGTGTGAGCGTGTGTGAGTGAGTGAGTGTGTGTGTGTGTGAGTGTGTGTGTGAGTGTGTGTGTGAGTGTGTGTGCGTGTCTGAGCGTGTGTGAGCATGTGTGAGTGTGTGTGTGTGTGTGTCTGAGTGTGTGTGAGCTTGTCTGAATGTGTGTGAGCGTGTGTGAGCGTGTGTGAGTATTGATTTCTATAATGAATTCTAGTATTCAATGTAATTATTGTTTCTGCCATTAATGCTGTTTTCTGCACAAATTGTTGAACTTGTTGCAGTGTTGTGTGTTCTGCTGTGGGTGAGATGTTGTGATGTCGTGGTGATGTCATCTCAGGGAGAAGTCCCAGGGTTCCCTGGATCTTGGTCGCCTTGGTAACAGTGCATGGTACTTCCTGGTCCCGGTGGCTCCACCCATTGTCTAGTTTGCATAAACATGCCTGAGGGAACACACCATCCTCTCACGCACACACACGCATGCACGCACACACACCCACACACAGACACACACACACCACTACTACTAGCAGCAGATCAATCAGTTGAAGTTATTTATGTACTTATTGTATTATTTAGACTTGTATAATGAATAATAAACGTATACACTTCGGTGTTCTGGACAGTCAGTTTAATGAGACAAAACATGATGCTGATGAGATTGACACATAACACAGCGAGTCAGCATGTATTTAGCTGTACTGATACATTTACAGCTCAATAAGGCACATCAGCGAGGCAGATATCACATCTCTGTAAGTGGAAACACACTCTAATGACATCTAGACAGAAGCGACGAGAGCAAGGTCTCCATGTTCCCCTTTCCGCAGAAGCACACACTGTTGTCTTTTCGAGCACAGCCCTTTCCCCTCCGACACACACACGTGTATACAGCTGAACACACACACATGCACACACAGTTCCTCCTCTCTTCAGCTGTTGTGCAGCTGCAGTGGGAAGTTCACACTTGCTAAATATGAGAAAGAGGAACATGTAAGACTAAAATAAACTCTGCCAGGAAATTGATATGAAAGAGAGAGGGAGAGAGAGAAAGGGAAACAGAGAGAGGGGAAAGAGAGGCAGAAAGATGGGGGGAGAGAGAGAGCTGTAAAGCAGATATATCAGTTTTATTTCTATTGAACTCCTTCTCAGTGTGGAGTCACAAGGTGTATCTCCTCCTCCCCTTTCTCTCCTCCTCCTCCCTCTCTCTCCTCCTCCCCTTTATCTCCTCCTCCCCTTTATCTCCTCCTCCCCTCTCTCTTCCTCCCCTCTCTCTCCTCCTCCCCTCTCTCCTCCTCCCCTCTCTCCTCCTCCCCTCTCTCTCCTCCTCCCCTCTATCTCCTCCTCCCGTCTATCTCCTCCTCCCCTCTCTCTCCTCCCCTCTCTCCTCCTCCCCTCTCTCTCTTCCTCCCTCCCTCTCTCTCCTCCTCCCCTCTATCTCCTCCTCCCCCCTCTCTCCTCCTCCCCTCTATCTCCTCCTGACTGCTGCAGATTGAGACAGGTCCCTGGTCAACACTAGTGAACATCCACTACATGCATATTTTGGTTTACAGTTTTTCACATTTGCTAAAACACTACACCCCATTCTCTGAATCAAATGTTCAGTGAACTAAACCAATTTTTCAAATCAGACACTTTTGGCAAACAAAAACACATTCTCATTCACCTAACACATTTTGCACTGTGATGCACTTGTGCTGCAAAATGGTAAACACAGGCGGCAAACAGTAAACACAACTACAACACAGTTGTCATCTGTAAAACACAATGACTCAAAATTGTTCACACTTTTTTCTAATGGTGGTTTGGGACAATGGCAGCTTTCACCGTGGTGTCCGTGTACAAGAATAGTTCAACATCAACCAGCATGTTTTACTGTAAATGTTTGCCTTCCACCATACAGCCCTTTTCTCAACTTTTTCTTTGTTCTTTGTTGACAGTACTAAGTTGTGATGGTTACTGTAAAATTTTCAAATCAAATTTACAGTAATTGTATAGCCCTTTTTACAAGCAATGTCACAGAGGGCTTCACATACGCCCATAGAACTGCCCTTCAGCCAACCTCGAGCTTCAAGGAAGACAAGGAAAAACTCCCAGAAAAACGCACTTAAGGAGAACAAATGTACAGAAACCTTGGGATGAGCAATTCTGTGAGGGATCCCGTCCTCCAGAGACGGTTGGCGAAAGAGAGGTGCAGAACACAGGCTAAACTTTTGAAAACCAGTAGAAGAAAGCTAGCACGCATTGATACAGCGCATCGCCACCTCTGAAAATAACCTCATCATCCGGTTATTCCATCACAGCACATTCTGGAGACATTACATCAACCTCATCTTCAAACACCCAGGCTAATTCTACTCAACATTTTTATTGTATATGTATTTGTATTCTTGTCCTGTATGTTTTTTTAATGTATTTTTTATTGATGTTCTTTGATATGGGCCAAGTGCCTGAAATAAAGCTGAAATGAAATGAATAAACATAGTCATACATTAGGAAAGTGTCAATGGGTGTTGAAACACCAAAATCCAGTGTTTCAAAATTCAAAATCCATTTTCTTTATTTCTACAGTTAATGAATTTACTGTGTAAACATAAACAAATTCTTCTTTACATGTAACTACATGGCCTGGATGCTGTGTTCTCCATTTTGTTTGTGTTGTGTCTAATGATTTCTCCATAGTGTTTATATATTGATTGGTTGTGTTTATGATCTGAAAGCATAGTTTGATTTTGAGCACAGGTTACATGGTTTAGGAGCGAGTGTTTGATTTTGCCAGAAGAGTCAGAGGTTTTGGAAATTGAGTTTGAATATTTGGTTTTGTGTTTATAGTTTTGAGAAAATGGTTGACTGTTTCAAGAAATTTGTTTTAGCAATCGTGAAAAACTGTAAGCTGAATTTCCCCCTTGTGGATCAATAAAGTACCATCTATTACATGTGCAGAGAGAGTGAATCTGTGAGCGTTAGGAATAATTTGATATGTTTAAGGTGTGTGTATGTCTGTGTGTGATTGTAAATGTGTGTGAAGTTCCTGACCTCAGTCATTCCTGTTCAGTGGAG